>NC_056076.1:13615423-13916227 GCF_016772045.2 Ovis aries | reverse complement strand
GTCTGTCATGATTAGTAAGTATTTATACCCTTGAGAAACTGGCATCTGGGTGAAGTCCATCTGCCAGTCCTCTCCTGGGTGTGTCCCACACCATTGGATGGGCTTGGCCAGCTAGGGTCTTTGAGCTCCTTGGGGATTGTTTAATTGTCAAGTGGAACATGAGGAGAACACTTGCCTTATAGTCGTTTGGAGGCCTGTTCCTCTGAAGGGCCTTTCTAGTAATCTTTGGAGAGCCTTCTCCCCTAAATGAGTGGTGCTATGTAGGAGTTAACCAACTTCTACTGGAGGTTCTCAGGCAGAATAAGGAGTCCCTCATTTTGAAACCACACTATATGATCTTCTTGAAAGCCCTCACTTTTAGATTTGAGTCTCACCTTCAGTATATAAAGCAGTTTCTGGCAAATTAGTCTGTGGAACTAAGGTGGCAGCCCCTATTAGGTCATTGTTCTGTAATGTTGTTCCCTTAGCTGCCAGATCAGCTGCTTGGTTCCCTCGTGACACTTCCATGCTCCCTTTTTGGTGTCCTTTGCAGTGGGAGGCTGAAACCTCAGCAGGCAGGTGGACTACCTCCAAGAGCCTAAGGATTTGATCACCATATTTGACTGGGGATCCTCGGGTGGTCAGGTGGCCTTTTTCTTTCCAAATAACAGCATGTGCATGTAGCACCAGAAAGGCATACTTGGAGTCAATGCAAATGGCTACTCTTTTTCCTTTTCCCAGCTCTAAAGCTTGAGTCAGGGCTGTGAGATCAGCTAATTGGACTGAAGTACCTGGTTCAGTTCAGTTCAGTTCAGTCACTCAGCTGTGTCTGACTCTTTGTGACTCCATGGACTGCAGCACGCCAGGCCTCCTTGTCCATCACCAACTCTCAGAGTTTACTCAAACTCATGTCAATTGAGTCAGTGATGCCATCCAATCATCTCATCCTCTGTCGTCTCCTTCTCCTCCTGCCTTCTTCTCCCTGATACCTTTGAAAAGTATCAGGGTCTTTTCAAATGAGTCAGTTCTTCGCATCAAGTGGCCAAAGTATTAGAGTTTCAGATTCAGCATCAGTCCTTCCAATGAATATTCAGGACTGATTTCCTTTAGAAATGACTGGTTGGATCTCCTTGATGTCCAAGGGACGTTCAAGAGTCTTCTCAAACACCACAGTTCAAAAGCATCAATTCTTCTGCACTCAGCTTTCTTTATAGTCCAACTCTCACATCCATACATGACTACTGGAAAAACCATAGCCTTGACTAGAGTGTACCTTTGTTGACAAAGCAATGTTTCTGCTTTTTAACATACTGTCTAGGTTGATCATAGCTTTTCTTCTAGGAGCAAGTGTCTTTTAATTTCATGGCTGCAATCACCATCTGCAGTGATTTTGGAGCTCCGCAAAATAAAGTCTGTCACTGTTTCCACATCTATGTGCCATGAAGTGATGGAACCAGATGCCATGATCTTAGTTTTCTGAATGTTAAGCTTTAAGCCAACTTTTTCACTCTCCTCTTTCCCTTTCATCAAGAGACTTTTCAGTTCCTCTTCACTTTCTGCCATAAGGGTGGTGTCATCCGCATATCTGAGGTTATTGATATTTCTCCTGGAAATCTTGATTCCAGCTTGTCCTTCATCCAGCCCAGCATTTCTGATGATGTACTCTACATATAAGTTAAATAAGCAGGGTGACAATATACAGCTTGACATACTCCTTTCCCTATTTGGAACCAGTCTGTTGTTCCATGTCCAGTTGTAACTGTTGCTTCCTGACCTGCATACAGATTTCTCAAGAGGCAGGTCAAGTGCTCTAGTATTCCCATCTCTTTAAGAATTTTCCACAGTTTGTGGTAATCCACACAGCCGAAGACCTTGGCATAGTCAATAAAGCAGAAATAGATATTTTTCTGGAACTCACTTGCTTTTTCCATGATCCAGTGGATGTTGGCAATTTGATCTCTGGTTCCTCTGTCTTTTGTAAAACCAGCTTGAACATCTGGAAGTTCGTGGTTCACAAACTGTTGAAGCCTGGCTTGGAGAATTTTGAGTATTACTTTACTAGCATGTGAGATGAGTGCAATTGTGCGGTAGTTTGAGCATTCTTTGGCATTGCCTTTCTTTGGGATTAGAATGAAAACTGACCTTTTCCAGTTCTGTGGCCACTGCTGAGTTTTCCAAATTTGCTGGCATATTTAGTGTAGCATTTTCACAGCATCATCTTTTAGGACTTGAAATAGCTCACCTGGAATTCCATCACTTCCACTATCTTTGTTCATAGTGATTCTTCCCAAGGCCCACTTGACTTCACATTCCAAGATGTCTGGCTGTACGTGTGATCATACCATGATTATCTGGGTCGTGAAGATCATTTTTGTATAGTACCTGGTGGGAAAGGTTTAGTCTCTACCGTCTCTAATTGAAGACCACTTCATACCTGGCTCTTCTTTTTCCATCCAAGACAAAGCTTCTCCCTTCAGTGTACCAGATCTCCTCAAGGTTGGTCAGAGGATCTTCTGATAATCCTGTTGGGAATTTTGTCCAGTATTCCAAGGTTTCTAGGCAAGAGTGAAAGTGGAAAGAGCCCTCAGGGGTAGGCATCATGGTATCTGAGTTAGGAACCTCACAAAGGGTTATAGTCAGTCCTGGATTTTCCATCATCACTACTTGATATCTGAGGATCCTTTGATCAACATCCATAAATGGCCTCTGCCATTCAGGTGTTGTTTCACTTGGCAGCTGGTAGAAATAGCTTGCCCCCAAGGGAGAGTTATCAAACATCTTGTATCCCTTCTATCTAAGCAGGGAAAGGTCTCTTCCCAATAAGGGAGTAGGACTCTCAGAGACCACCAGAAACTGGTTGGAAAATATTTGTCCGTCCCAGCAACAAAGAAGTACTCAGTGAAAATCTTTTTTGTAATTGTTTTTTCTTTAGCACCCCAAATGGTACAGGTTTAGGAGAAGAAGGCTCCAGAGTAGGAGGTCAGGACAGAGTAGGAAGCCCCTGTGTCAACCAAGAAATTCTTGGGCCTACCTGCCACATCCAGTTGCACCCTTGGCTCCAGCCCCGTGATGGTTATCTGTGACAGGCAGACTGGCTAGAGTGGGCCACTTCAGTCCTGTTGAACCATCATGAGGAAAGGCTTGGCACTTGACCTTGAAGCTCTTGGTCCAGAGGGCCGAGTGCTGCCCAGTGTCCCAATTGATGGCATTTGTAGCAAGTTGTTTTAGGAGACTTGTCATGGTTTGGACACTCTTTGGCCCATTGTCCTGCCTGTCTACAGATTAGGCATTTACCTTGTGCCTTTTCCTAAGGACTCAGGGTTTGCCATAGGCCTTCTGGAGGGCAGCCAGCATCTGGGCATGATTTATCTCTTTCCTTTTCTCCCTTTCCTGGGCCTTGGCCTCCCTCTCCTGTTCTGTTATAAAAGGTATTGGTGACTGTCTGGACCATCTCATCTAAAGAAGCAGCAGAGTCCTGCTGCTATAGCTGTTGTAACTTTATCCTGACATCTGATGCACACTGGGACAGGAATTTGTCCTTTAAAATCACCTGTTCCTTGTAAGAGTCTAAGTTCAGATTGGTAAACTTTTGGAGGGCCTCTTTTAGACTTTCCAGAAAGACAGTGGGGTTCTCATTGGGCTCCTAAGTTATTGCTGAGACCAGGCACAGTCCCACAACTAATAGGCTTCCTTCTATTTCCATGGGTGGACTTCCTTAGGGGTGAGCCTTTCTGAACCTTATCCTACCCAATACTGTTGCAACCTGAGAGCTGGGTATCCCTGTGTCAGGGTGCAGATCCCCAGGCAGGCTATGGCATGGCAGCCTCGTGGAGATCAAATTCCCAGGCAGGTCAAAGCATGTCGTCCTCCCGAGAATTGGGTCTCTGGGCTAGTCTAGGTATGTCGACCTCCTGGGACCTCTGGTGGATCCCTGAGCAGGTTGAGGCATGACAACCTCCTGAGGACCAGATCCTAGGCAGGTCGAGGCAAGTAGACCTCCTGGGACCCCTGGACTGGCAGATTCCCAAGCAGGTTGAGGCATGACAACCTCTCAGAGACAAGATCCCTAAGCAGGTCGAGGCAGGTCAACCTCCTGGGACTCCAGGCTGGAGTTGGGTGTCCCCAAGCTCTCCAGTGTGACTAGTACTGGGTAGCATTAAGGGGGTGTAATCTTAACTTACAGGTGGTTTGTCCATTGTGGATGGGAATAGGTACCAAGATGTAAAGCAACCCAAGCCTGTTCCCTGAGACTGGGAACCTGGCAAAACAGCCATAAACCTTGTCCTCTTATTGCTCTGAGGGAATGTAAGTCACTGATTTCTTCCCCTAGTCCTCCTTAAGAACAGTTTAAAGTGTTTCCAATGGTAAGCATTTTATTGTCATAGACCCACTTAAGGTAATAACAGAAACATTGACAAAGGAGTGGGTTATCTGGACCTGTTAGTGGTGTTGAGTATTTTAGTAATAAGTGGGGTGGTGTAATATTGCCTACAAGGGGGCAAGGCCTGGTTATAGGAGTTAGTAAGTGGCTTAAGGACAAAATAAGAGTCAACAGAGCAGATATTCCATAAAAGTGGAGTGGAGATTTATCCAGGGAATATGTTTGTAGCCTTAGGAGAAGGGTGGTAAGGGTTTGTGCCCAAACAGCCTTCAGGGCTAACTCTCAAAGTGAGAAACCCTTGAAGGGATGCCATTAGCAGATGGGCTTCAAGAAGGCATTGTGCGCCTGTCACCCACCCTAGCAGGTTCACTGAGAGATGTTGTTTTTGTATATGTTGTAGGAAACATGCAAGATAAAGGCCTAAATATCTAGAGGGGTTGGACATTATACAGTATTTCCTTCCCAAGGGCCAACTATTTTCTAATTATCTCTCCAGAAGATTGTAGAGGGAACAATCTTAGAGGCAACATTGCCTCTGTAGAGGCAACACTGTGGGCCCAGTTAGAGGGGGCAGGGCACAACTTTTGAAAGAATGACATAGACCAAGGGCATAACATAAACCGATTAAAATCAAATGGGTCCAAGATGACAGACAAGTCAAATTTAACTAAACCTTGGTTCTTAATCTGCAAGCTAAATGACACACCCAGAGGAGCCAGGACAGTTCCAAGCAACTATCAGAAGAGCAAAGAGTGTGTGGTTCCCCAATTTTTGGGATGAGCTTCCAACTCATTAGCATATGAAATCACCCAGCTCATGAAAACTAACCACACCACATTTCATGGCCACCACATACACCCTCTGTGATGGCACATGCTCTGTGGACTGTGCTTCTCTCTGAATCCAGACAAATCTACCTCTTACCTTTTGCTGTGTCTCTCACTGAATGTTTGCAATGATACATCAAGAACTTGAGCTTCATTAGGTCCTGAAACCAGGCACCATGGGTTTTGTCCAGGCTCAAGTCCCAGTCGGATATGACTGAGTGACTAAGCATAGCACAGAGTCCCTGCCACGTGGGTTTGAGTCTCAATCTTAGGTAAACAGCTTCAAACACAACTTTCAGGAATGGAAAGATGGTGACTTGACCAATCAAACAGTGGCATAGGTGGAGAGAGGAGCTGAAGGACAGGAGGAAAAAGCAGTGGGAAAAAACGTGCCGAAGAATACCTTCATAACTTGCTGGAAAATCTGCTAAATACCTGACCTGTGCTCACAGTTTTCACTGGCCTGACCCTTGGTACAAAGAAGATTAAGGAAAGGAGAAGCCTCACCCTCTTGGGCAACAGCTACTAAGACACAGCAGATAGTATAGCCTTTGGGACACACTGGGGAGTAGCCCCTGCTAGAGTCTCTCAATTGCATCCACTGCTGCTCACTGTTTGCAGGGTGTTTGAGGAAACAAAATATGAGAGATTTTAAGGGAATTAACATTTTGTTAGCCATATGTCCTTCCAGCCATAGAAGCGAGGACCTGCTACCTTAACCAGACGGCTTCTGGAATCTGAGACTGAGCCACATGAGCTTTCTGCTGAATTTGTTTTTGCTGTCATGTTTTCCAGCATGCTGAGCTTCTTGTCACTTCCACTGTGCTGTTTTTTTTTTTTTTTCCCTTGGCTTTCAGCTTCTACTGCATGAGCTTTTGCCGAATTGGGCTTCTTCTGTGCTTGGCCTTTGCCTTGCAGGGGCCAAACAAGCTGAGGTTGTTTCAGCTAGGTTAAATTCGAATCATAGTGCCAGGTATGTCGGGTGAGTGTGTAATTTCTTCAGGTCTCATAAAATTGTGGTAAAATCAGGTGTATCCAAATGTGTTGCAGTAATAAAAATAAATAATATCATCTATCAGGAAATGGAATCTCTTTTCTCAAAATTTACCTATAGATGTTAGGGTATTTGAGCTGTATGATTCTTTATAAAGTATTTTTTTTAATCTTGTTTTCTGAAAACTTTAACGTTTCTAAATGTTCAGTGGTCAGAGATAGCAACATTCAATATTTGTTCCCTTTGTGATCTATCATTTCTGTGATGGAAGAGGTAGAAATAAAAGGGGTTACAGGAGGAGGAGGAAGAAAGGCCATCTACAATTTTCCTACTTTGACTGATATTTATAATTTTTCCAAATACTCACACCTATGTTGTATTAGATAAAACAGACTTTTGGACTCTGTGGGAGAAGGAGAGGATGGGATGATTTGGGAGAATGGCATTGAAACATGTATACTATCATGTAAGAAACGAATTACCAGTCTATGTTTGATACAGGATACAGGATGCTTGGGGCTGGTGCACGGGGATGATCCAGAGTGGTGCTATGGGAAGGGAGGTGGGAGGGGGGTTCAGAATTGGGAACTCATGTACACCCGTGGCTGATTCATGTCAATGTATGGCAAAACCAATACAGTATTGTAAAGCAAAATAAAGTAAAAATAAAAATTAAAAGAAAAGAATTTTAAGAGTATTTGTGAAAAAATCAACCTGAGTTGAGCAGCCTCTAACCAGAAGTGGTTAGGATTGCTTCTGATGGTGGGAACTCATGGGAGACTTCTGCAGAGAAGAGGAAGCAAAATAAGGAAATTATTGATTGACCATAGCTTAAAGCCTACTTGGTGTTTGTGATTAGCTGTCATTAATGTTTTGATTTTGTAAACCTGAAGCATTTACATGCTTAGATTTTGGTTTGTTTATGAAACTGTCATGGCATTAGAGCAACCTCAGTCTAATGGCTGCTTCGTTTTTTAATTTAACACAGACAAATCAATATATCCTGATACTCAGGAATAAACTCTGCCTATACTCTGTGTATCACCCCACTTCCCAGAACTGGAGCAATCCCTCCTCTCTGACCCTCACACTGCCTAGGTCATTGTCCTCTGAGCTTTGAAGGGTATGTAGCAATTGCTTGTCTTGATTGGGCCACCACTTGCTATTTCAGCAGCTCCCCATACCCAGGCTCTCTTTAGAGCTTAAAACATATTCAAAATGCTTCTAAGGTACTCTAGATTCTTACTTACATATGCAGAGAAACAGTCTTTCCAAAAAGCATGAAACAATTCAAGATTGCATGATCTAGTATTTCTCTTTAAAAAAGTTATTTATTTACTTATTTTTGAATGAAACAAAGATAAATATTTTTAACTATACAAAGTAAAATTCACAAAGAAGATAGACATCATAAACCATTAGACACCTAACAGCAAAGAAACAAAGATACATAAAGCAAAAATCAGAAGATATACACAGGAAAAGAAAAGTTATGTAATCATAGTGAGGCATATTAAAAAGTATTTCTTTTTTGCAGTTAATATTGTTAATAATAATGATAAAGAATAAATAACTTACTTGTTGAAATTTAAGTGCAAGGAAGTCTGCCAAGATTATTATATAATCTTTTAATGTTCCCTATGAACCCAAATCCCTTATGATTATACAGTGCAGGTGACAAATAGATTCAAGGGATTAGATCTGGTAGACACAGTGCATGAAGAACTATGCATGAAGAACATAGTGCATGAAGAACAAAGATTCATAACATTGTACATGGTGTAGTGACCAAAAGCATCCCCAAGAAAAAGAAATGCAAGAAGGAAAAATGGTTGACTGAGGAGGCCTTACAAATAGTAGAGAAAAGAGAAACAAAAGGCAGAGGCAAAAGGGAAACATAAACACAACTGAATTCAAAGTTCTGGAGATAAGAAAACCTTCTTAATTGAACAATGGGAAACAACAACAACAACAACAAACCACACATACACACACACACACACACACACACACACACAGAGGAAAATAAAAGAATGAGAAAGACTAGAGATCTGTTCAAGAAAATCGGAGATACCAAGGGAATATTTCATGCAAAATTGGTGCAATAAAGGACAGAAACAACAAGAACATAACAGAAGTAGAAGGGATTAAGAAGAGGTGGCAAAAATATACAGAAGAACTATACAAAAAAGGTCTTAATGACCCAGATAACCATGATGGTGTAGTCACTCACCCAGAGTGGTCACTTTACTTCCTGAGAAAGACTAGAGATCTGTTCAAGAAAATTAGAGATCCAAGGGAATGTTTCATGCAAAGATGGGCACAACAAAGGATAGAAATGGTATGGACCTAACAGAAGCAGAAGATATTAAGAAGAGGTGGCAAGAATACACAGAATTATACAAAAAAGAGCTTCAGGATCCAGATAACCATGACAGTGTGATCACTCACCTAGAGCCAGACATCCTGGAATGTGAAGTCAAGTGGGCCTTAGGAAATATCCCTATGAACAAAGCTAGTGGAGGTGATGGAATTCCAGTTGAGCTATTTCAAGTCCTAAAAGATGATGCTGTGAATGTGCTACACTCAATATGCCAGCAAATTTGGAAACCTCAGTAGTGGCCACAGGACTGGTAAAGGTCAGTTTTCATTCCAATCCCAAAGAAAGGCAATGCCAAAGAATGTTCAAACTACCGCACAATTGCACTCACTTCACACACTAGCAAAGTAATGCTCAAAATTCTCCAAGCCAGGCTTCAACAGTACTTGAAATTCCAGATGTTCAAGCTGGATTTAGAAAAAGTGGAGGAACCAGAGCAAATTCCCAACATCTGCTGGATCATTGAAAGAGTGAGAGAATTCAGACAAACATCTACTGCTTTATTGACTATACAAAAGCCTTTGACTGTATGTATCACAACAAACTGTGGAAAATTCTTCAAAAGATGGAAATATGAGAACACATTACTTGTCTCCTGACAAATCTGTATGCAGGTCAAAAAACAACAGTTAGAACTGAACATGGAATAACAGACTGTTTCCAAAGAGGGAAATAAGTATATCAAGGCTGCATATTGTCACCCTGTCAATGATGACATGTCTGTCATGATGCAGAGTACATCATGTGAAATGCTGGGCTGGAAAAAGCGCAACCTGGAATCAAGATTGCTGGGGGAAACATCAATAACCTCAGATACACAGATGACACCACCCTTATAGCAGGAAAAGAAGAGGACCTAAAGAGCTTCTTGATGAAAGTGAAAGAGGAGAGTGAAAAATTTGGCTTAAAACTCAACATTCAGAAAACTAAGATCATGGCATCCAGTCTCATTGCTTCATGGCAAATAGATGGAGAAACAATGAAAACAGTGACAGACTTTGTTTTGTATTCCAAAAACCACTGCAGATGGTGACTGCAGCCATGAAATTAAAAGGCTCTTGCTCCTTGGAAGAAAAGCTATGACCAGCCTAGACAGCATATTAAAAAGCAGAGACATTACTTTGCCAACAAAGGTCCATCTAGTCAAAGCTATGGATTTTCCAGTAGTCATATATAGATGTGAGAGTTGGAGTATAAAGAAGGCTGAGCACCAAAGAACTGATACTTTTGAACTGTGTTGTTGGAGAAGACTCTTGAGAGTCCCTTGGACTATGAGAAGATCCAACCAGTCAATCCTTAAGGAAATCAGTCCTGAATGTTCATTGAAAGGATTGATGCTGAAGCTGAAACTCCAGTATTATGGCCACCTGATGCAAAGAACTGACTAATTGGAAGACACTGATGCTGGGAAAGATTGAAGGCTGGAGGAAAAGGGCACAACAGAGAATGAGATGGTTGGATGGCATCAATAACTTGATGGACATGAGATCAATTAAGCTCTGGGAGTTGGTGATAGGGAAGCCTGGCCTGCTGTAGCCCATGGGGTCACAAAGAGTCAGACATGACTGAGTGACTGAACTGAACTGAAAGGTTAGGGAGTACATAATCCTATTCAGACTAGGCTTCCCATATAGGGCCACCTAGGTAATCTCTGGGGAAGAGGGTGTCCAGCGGCTCTGAAGAGAAGTTTCTTGTCCCCGATGTTTCTTTGTTTGAGTTTCAGCTTTAAAATGTCAGAATTTCAATGACAGTATCTTACATAGGTGAATGAGATAAGAATATTTTATTTTTTATTTTCTTTCCTGAGAGTTTTTCTGAGGAGGCAGGAGCAAAAAGTTGGATATGTAACACTTGAAAGGACAAAGAGGATCAAGGGCATGAATAAAAAACTAAATGGAGTATGATGAGCAGAGCAAGAGAAAAGAAGGTTTCAAAGACCAGGTGTAACTAGTGTACAACTATATGTAACTTGCCAACTGAGGTCAAACGTCCTGGATTTCAATCAATAGGTCTGTCTGAAGAGCATTTTAACTGCTCCTTTCCCTGATTGTGAGGCTTTCTGGCTTGGGACAGCTGGTATTCCCTACTGTTAAATTACTCTATTTTGGCTACCTCTTCCTTAAATCTCTCTCTAAGTTAGTCAACTTGAATTTATCCCAATGAGTTGTGATAAAGGACAGTGCCTCCTCTTTAGATATTGATTGAAGTAACTGAGGTTAGCTGAGTCCTATTTGTAGTCAAATAAGTTCCATGATCGATGCCACCCCTGATTTCCTAAGTATCTACCCTGCCAGCTGCTGTAGTTGAACACTCTCTGGGATGAAGAAAACAGTTATATGTCTTAGGAGGTAGGTCCCCAAATGTGTTGTGACTGGATGTGACATGTGTTGAAATTGTGTCTTCACTAGGAATAACAAAGCACCAAACTGTACTAGTGATTTACTTTGTAAAGATTAGAGAATGTTCTTATTTATTTATTTATTTATTTTACTGTATTGGTTTTGCCATACATTGACATGAATCCAGCACGGGTGTATATGTGTTCCCAAACATGAACCCCCCTCCCACCTCCCTCTCCATAACATCTCTCTGGGTCATCACCGTGCACCAGCCCCAAGCATGCTGTATCCTGCGTCGGACTTAGACTGGCGATTCGATTCTTACATGATAGTATACATGTTACAATGCCATTCTCCCAAATCATCCCACCCTCTCCCTCTCCCTCAGAGTCCAATAGTCCATTATACACCTCTGTGTCTTTTTTGCTGTCTTGCATACAAGGTCGTCATTGCCATCTTTCTAAATTCCATATATATGTGTTAGTATACTGTATTGGTGCTTTTCTTTCTGGCTTACTTCACTCTGTATAATAGGCTCCAGTTTCATCCATCTCATCAGAACTGATTCATATGTATTCTTTTTAATGGCTGAGTAATACTCCATTGTGTATATGTACCACAGCTTTCTTATCCATTCATCTGCTGATCGACATCTAGGTTGTTTCCATGTCCTGGCTATTATAAACAGTACTGCGATGAACATTGGGGTATATGTGTCTCTTTCAATTCTGGTTTCCTCGGTGTGTATGCCCAGCGGTGGGATTGCTGGATCATGAGGTAGTTCTATTTGCAATTTTTTAAGGAATCTCCACACTGTTCTCCAAAGTGGCTGTACTAGTTTGCATTCCCACCAACAGTGTAGGAGGGTTCCCTTTTCTCCACACCCTCTCCAGCATTTATTGCTTGCAGATTTTTGGATTGCAGCCATTCTGACTGGTGTGAAGTGGTACCTCATTGTGATTTTGATTTGCATTTCTCTAATAATGAGTGATGTTGAGCATCTTTTCATGTGTTTGTTAGCCATCCGTATGTCTTCTTTGGATAAATGTCTATTTAGTTCTTTGGCCCATTTTTTGATTGGATCGTTTATTTTTCTGGAATTGAGCTGCATAAGTTGCTTGTATATTTTGAGATTAGTTGTTTGTCAGTTGCTTCATTTGCTATTATTTTCTCCCATTCAGAAGGCTGTCTTTTCACCTGGCTTATATTTTCCTTTGTTGTGCAGAAGCTTTTAATTTTAATTAGATCCCATTTGTTTATTTTTGCTTTTATTTCCAGTATTCTGGGAGGTGGATCATAGAGGATCCTGCTGTGATTTATGTCGGAGAGTGTTTTGCCTATATTCTCCTCTAGGAGTTTTATAGTTTCTGGTCTTACATTTAGATCTTTAATCCATTTTGAGTTTATTTTTGTGTGCAGTGTTAGAAAGTGATCTAGTTTCATTCTTTTACAAGTGGTTGACCAGTTTTCCCAGCACCACTTGTCAAAGAGATTGTCTTTACTCCATTGTATATTCTTGCCTCCTTTGTCAAAGATAAGGTGTCCATATGTGTGTGGATTTATCTCTGGGCTTTCTATTTTGTTCCATTGATCTATATTTTTGTCTTTGTGCCAGTACCATACTGTCTTGATGACTGTGGCTTTGTAGTAGAGCCTGAAGCCAGGCAAGTTGATTCCTCCAGTTCCATTCTTCTTTCTCAAGATTGCTTTGGCTATTCGAGGTTTTTTGTATTTCCATACAAATCTTGAAGTTATTTGTTCTAGTTCTGTGAAAAATATGGCTGGTAGCTTGATAGGGATTGCATTGAATTTATAAATTGCTTTGGGTAGTATACTCATTTTCACCATATTGATTCTTCCGATCCATGAACATGGTATATTTCTCCATCTAGTAGTGTCCTCTTTGATTTCTTTCACCAGTGTTTTATAGTTTTCTATATATAGGTCTTTAGTTTCTTTAGGTAGATATATTCCTAAGTATTTTATTCTTTTCGTTGCAATGGTGAATGGAATTGTTTCCTTAATTTCTTTTTCTACTTTCTCATTATTTGTGTATAGGAATGCAAGGGATTTCTGTGTGTTGATTTTATATCCTGCAACTTTACTATATTCATTGATTAGCTCTAGTAATTTTCTGGTGGAGTCTTTAGGGTTTTCTCTGTAGAGGATCATGTCATCTGCAAACAGTGAGAGTTTTACTTCTTCCTTTCCAATTTGGATTCCTTTTATTTCTTTTTCTGCTCTGATTGCTGTGGCCAAAACTTCCAAAACTATGTTGAATAGTAGCGGTGAAAGTGGGCACCCTTGTCTTGTTCCTGACTTTAGGGGAAATGCTTTCAATTTTTCACCATTGAGGATAATGTTTGCTGTGGGTTTGTCATATATAGCTTTTATTATGTTGAGGTATGTTCCTTCTATTCCGGCTTTCTGGAGAGTTTTTATCATAAATGGATGTTGAATTTTGTCAAAGGCCTTCTCTGCATCTATTGAGATAATAATATGGTTTTTATTTTTCAATTTGTTAATGTGGTGAATTACATTGATTGATTTGCGGATATTGAAGAATCCTTGCATCCCTGGGATAAAGCCCACTTGGTCATGGTGTATGATCTTTTTAATGTGTTGTTGGATTCTGATTGCTAGAATTTTGTTGAGGATTTTTGCATCTATGTTCCTCAATGATATTGGCCTGTAGTTTTCTTTTTTTGTAGTGTCTTTGTCAGGTTTTGGTATTAGGGTGATGGTGGCCTCATAGAATGAGTTTGAAGTTGACCTTCCTCTGCAATTTTCTGGAAGAGTTTGAGGAGGATAGGTGTTAGCTCTTCTCGAAATTTTTGGTAGAATTCAGCTGTGAAGCCGTCTGGACCTGGGCTTTTGTTTGCTGGAAGATTTCTGATTACAGTTTCAATTTCTGTGCTTGTGATGGGTCTGTTAAGATTTTCTATTTCTTCCTGGTTCAGTCTTGGAAAATTGTACTTTTCTAAGAATTTGTCCATTTCTTCCACGTTGTCCATTTTATTGGCATATAACTGCTGATAGTAGTCTCTTATGATCCTTTGTATTTCTGTGTTGTCTGTTGTGATCTCTCCGTTTTCATTTCTAATTTTATTGATTTGATTTTTCTCTCTTTGCTTCTTGATGAGTCTGGCTAATGGTTTGTCAATTTTATTTATCCTTTCAAAGAACCAGCTTTTGGCTTTGTTGATTTTTGCTATGGTCTCTTTCGTTTCTTTTGCATTTATTTCTACCCTAATTTTTAAGATTTCTTTCCTTCTACTAACTCTGGGGTTCTCCAACTCTTCCTTTTCTAGTTGCTTTATGTGTAGATTTAGGTTGTTTATTTGACTTTTTTCTTGTTTCTTGAGGTATGCCTGTATTGCTATGAACTTTCCTCTTAGCACTGCTTTTATAGTGTCCCACAGGTTTTGGGTTGTTGTGTTTTCATTTTCATTAGTTTCTATGCATATTTTAATTTCTTTTTTGATTTATTCTGTGATCTGTTGGTTATTCGGAAGTGTGTTGTTCAACCTCCATATGTTGGAATTTTTAATAGTTTTTCTCCTGTAATTGAGATCTAATCTTAATGCATTATGGTCAGAAAAGATGCTTGGAATGATTTCAATTTTTTGAATTTATCAAGTTTAAATTTATGGCCCAGGATGTGATCTATCCTGGAGAATATTCCATGAGCACTTGAGAAAAAGTTGAAATTCATTGTTTTGGGGTGAAATGTCCTATAGATATCAATTAGGTCTAACTGGTCTAATGTATCATTTAAAGTTTGCGTTTCTTTGTTGATTTTCTGTTTAGTTGATCTGTTCATAGGTGTGAGTGGGGTATTAAAGGCTCCCACTCTCATTGTGTTATTGTTGATTTCCCCTTTCATACTTGTTAGCATTTGTCTTACATATTGCGGTGCTCCTATATTGGGTGCATATATATTTATAATTGTTATATCTTCTTCTTGGATTGATCCTTTGATCATTATGTAGTGGCCTTCTTTGTCTCTTTTCACAGCCTTTGTTTTAAAGTCTATTTTATCAGATATGAGCATTGCCACTCCTGCTTTCTTTTGGTCTCTATTTGCATGGTATATCTTTTCCAGCCCTTCACTTTCAGTCTGTATATGTCCCTTGTTTTGAGGTGGATCTCTTGTAAGCAGCATATAGGGGGGTCTTGTTTTTGTATCCATTCGGCCAGTCTTTGCCTTTTGGTTGGGGCATTCAACCCATTTACGTTTAAGGTAATTATTGATAAGTATGATCCTGTTACCATTTACTTTATTGTTTTGGGTTCGAGTTTATACACCATTTTTGTGTTTCCTGTCTAGAGAATATCCTTTAGAATTTGTTGGAGAGCTGGTTTGGTGGTGCTGAATTCTCTCAGCTTTTGCTTGCCTGTAAAGCTTTTGATTTCTCCTTCATATTTGAATGAGATCCTTGCTGGGTACAGTAATCTGGGCTGTAGGTTATTGTCTTTCATCACTTTAAGTATGTCTTGCCATTCCCTCCTGGCCTGAAGAGTTTCTATTGAAAGATCAGCTGTTATCCTTATAGGAATCCCCTTGTGTGTTATTTGTTGTTTTTCCCTTGCTGCTTTTAATATTTGTTCTTTGTGTTTGATCTTTGTTAATTTGATTAATATGTGTCTTGGGGTGTTTCGCCTTGGGTTTATCCTATTTGGAACTCTCTGTGTTTCTTGGACTTGGGTGATTATTTCCTTCCCCATTTTAGGGAAGTTTTCAACTATTATCTCCTCAAGGATTTTCTCATGGTCTTTCTTGTTGTCTTCTTCTTCTGGGACTCCTATAATTTGAATGTTGGAGCGTTTCATATCGTCCTGGAGGTCTCTGAGATTGTCCTCATTTCTTTTAATTCGTTTTTCTTGTTTCCTCTCTGATTCATTTATTTCTACCATTCTATCTTCTATTTCACTAATCCTATCTTCTGCCTCCATTATTCTGCTATTTGTTGCTTCCAGAGTGTTTCTGATCTCATTTATTGCATTATTCATTATATATTGACTCTTTTTTATTTCTTCTAGGTCCTTGTTAAACCTTTCTTGCATCTTCTCAATCCTTGTCTCTAGGCTATTTATCTGTGATTCCATTTTGATTTCAAGATTTTGGATCATTTTCACTATCAATATTCGGAATTCTTTCTCAGGTAGATTCCCTACCTCTTCCTCTTTTGTTTGGTTTGGTGGGCAACTCTCCTGTTCCTTTACCTGCTGAGTATTCCTCTGTCTCTTCATCTTGATTATATTGCTACGTTTGGGGTGGCCTTTTTATATTCTGGTAATTTGTGGAGTTCTCTTTATTATGGAGCTTCCTCACTGTGGGTGGTGTTGTATCAGTGGCTTGTCTAGCTTTCCTGGTTAGGGAGGCTTGTGTTGGAGTTCTGGTGGGTGGAGCTGGGTTTCTTCTCTCTGAAGTGCAGTGGAGTGACCAGTAATGGGTTATGAGACATCAAAGGTTTTGGAGTAACTTTGAGCTGCCTGTATATTGAAGCTCAGGGGTGTGTTCCTGTGTTGCTGGAAAATTTGCGTGGTATGTCTTATTCTGGAACTTGTTGGTCCTTGGGTGGAGCTTGGTTTCAGTATAGGTATGGAGGCATTTGATGAGCTCCTATTGCTTAATTAAAAATTTTTTTTCTCCTGTTACTCTCTCATTTCAATTACTAGGCTAGCCAGAAGACACACAACATGAAACAATTTCAGCACGAATGCTCCAACTTCATTTGGGATACTTCACATTCAAGGGCTCTACATCTTGAAACATTCTCCAGTGAATTCTCTCCAGGGACTGCCCTTAGGGCGCGGAGCCAGGATCGCCTCCCTCCCCAAAGTGGCTCCGGCTCAGGCACAGCCTTCCAGAGCACAGCCCAGATTCCGACCTGTGTCCCCGTGGCTCTGCGCGCAGCCGGCAGGCATGTCGGGACTCCAGCTCCTGTCCCACCACCCTGGCCCGACTCGCCTCGCCTCCCCCTGCAGCGCCAGCTCCGCCACCCTGCGGGCACGCTCGCTCCCCGCGTTTGCCCCTCCGCCTCCCGGCGCCCCCACTAGAGAATGTTCTTAGTTATATATTTAGAAACACTATTTTACTCGTTTCATCAAAAAGTGGCTTGGGGCTCAGGAATGGTGAAATGTCAAGTAGACAGCCACGTGAAGACGACTATATTCAATCAAATAGGTGTTGACAAAGAAGGTTTGAAAACCGGAGGGTTAAAACATTGTGGTATTTAAAAGTCATGATGTTTCTTAGAAAGAGTTCTGCTGGATGCAGGTGCCAGCAGCCTTCCTTTGTTAGAATGACAAAGTTCAAACTTCTCTCCTTCTGAAACCTGACAGGACTCGTGGTGAGAGGAATCTGTTCTCTGAGTGGTCTCTCACAGTAACTTTTCATTGAAGTGGTTCAGAGCAATAAGGAGAGAGTGTTTATGAGCAACTTAAGGCTTTTAGGCTAATGACCTGTGGGCTTTGTTAAAATGTAGGCTCTGTTTGGTATTTCTGGGTGGGGTCTTAGACTCAAGCTCCCAGGTGATACTAACACTGCTGGGCTACACTTTACCAACTATAAACACTTAATTTGAACTTCATTGCAAGGATGAGAATGTCAACTCAGCCTGTCTCCTGTGAGCATTAATGAAGTAGTGGAGGGGACAGAACTAAACAGGTGTTATGTGTTTTCATGAATATTTTGAGAATAAGTCTAGTTGAGACAGGCTTACATGGGATTCAGAGGTGCAAATTCCTAAGGAAGATGGTGGGGGTGGGCCATTTGAAATTTCTTTCTGTGTCTTCCTGAATCCCATGAGTTTTTCTGTACCATGCATAGGTGCCTTATGCAGGTCAGTCCATGAGAGTGGGAGGCGTGATCAATGAATGTGTTCAGGTTTCCACACCACTCTTCAGGGAGTGTGGCAGGAAGACAAATGCAGTTTATTTTCTCCAGCTGGGCAGCTCATTTGCATAACATGAAGGAGGGAGAATGTAAAGAAGGAAAATACTAAGAGATGCAGAATATGCTAAAAAGGTCAAGGGATAAAATGAAAGAGTACTATTCTCTTCACAAAATGCTATTAAATTAGACCTGCCACAGACCAGGAGATCAATGTTAGAAGCATTTTTTTTTTTTCAGCTACCAAAAGCTTTGATTGTTAGAAAAGGACTGACTAAAGATGTGGGTTCAATAGGGCTAGATGTGGTTTGTGTTGGCTTTGGAGGGGAGAGCGCCTTATATATCGTTAGGCAGGCCAAGTCCTTGGTAAAATATGTGGGTGAACTGTTTCCATCAGCCCTATAATCTAATGCCTTCCTTTCCTCACATTGTTTTACAGGTACCTATTTCTCTTTATTTACATTAATTCACAGGATGATATTACTGGCATGACATATAATTGTCCTAGTTGTGTTTGTCTTATTTTCTAAATTTACAAAACAATTAGTTTTGCTATGATATTCACAGCCAGGCATCTTGGAATGTGAAGTCAAGTGGGCCTTAGAAAGCATCACTACGAAGAAGCTAGAGGAGGTGATGGAATTCCAGTTGAGCTGTTTCAAATCGTGAAAGATGATGTTGTGAAAGTGCTGCACTCAATATGTCAGCAAATTTGGAAAACTCAGCAGTGGCCACAGGACTGGAAAAGGTCAGTTTTCATTCCAATCTCAAAGAAAGGCAATGCCAAAGAATGCTCAAACTACTGCACAATTGCACTCATCTCACATGCTAGTAAAGTAATGCTCAAAATTCTCCAAGCCAGGCTTCAGCAATATGTGAACCGTGAACTTCCTGATGTACTAGCTGATTTTAGAAAAGGCAGAGGAACAAGAGATCAAATTGCCAACATCTGCCAGATTATGGAAAAAGAAAGAGATTTCCAGAAAAACATCTATTTCTGCTTTATTGACTATGCCAAAGCCTTTGACTGTGTGAATCACAATAAACTGTGGAAAATTCTGAAAGAGATGGGAACACCAAACCACCTGACCTGCCTCTTGAGAAATCTGTATGCAGGTCAGGAAGCAACAGTTAGAACCGGACATGGAACAACAGACTGGTTCTAAATAGGAAAAGGAGTACGTCAAGGCTGTATATTGTCACCCTGCTTATTTAACTTCTATGCAGAGTACATCATGAGAAACGCTGGACTGGAAGAAACACAATCTGGAATCAAGATTGCCAGGAGAAATATCAATAACCTCAGATATGCAGATGACACCACCCTTATGGCAGAAAGTGAAGAGGAGCTAAAGAGCCTCTTGATGAAAGTGAAAGAGGAGAGTGAAAAAGTTGGCTTAAAGCTCAACATTCGGAAAACGAAGATCATGGCATCCGGTCCCATCACTTCATGGGAAATAGATGGGGAAACAGTGGAAACAGTGTCAGACTTTATTTTGGGGGGTTCCAAAATCACTGTAGATGGTGACTGCAGCCATGAAATTAAAAGACGCTTACTCCTTGGAAGAAAGCAGAAAAATTACTTTGCCGACTAAGGTCCATCTAGTCAAGGCTATGGTTTTCCCTGTGGTCATGTATGGATGTGAGAGTTGGACTGTGAAGAAGGCTGAGTGCCGAAGAATTGATGCTTTTGAGCTGTGGTGTTGGAGAAGACTCTTGAGAGTCCCTTGGACTGCAAGGAGATCCAACCAGTCCATTCTAAAGGAGATCACTCCTGGGATTTCTTTGGAAGGAATGATGCTAAAGCTGAAACTCCAGTACTTTGGCCACCTCATGTGAAGGGCTGACTCATTGGAAAAGACTCTGCTGCTGGGAGGGATTGGGGGCAGGAGGAGAAGGGGACGACAGAGGATGAGATGGCTGGATGGCATCACGGACTCGATGGACGTGAGTCTGAATGAACTCCGGGAGATGTGATGGACAGGGAGGCCTGGTGTGCTGTGATTCATGGGGTCACAAAGAGTCGGACACGACTGAGTGACTGAACTGAACTGAACTGAACTGATGATATTCATTAATAGTCTTAGGTTAGTAATACTTATCCCAACACACTAAGAACAGACTGTCAGGTACTGTGTTTGATGGGTATGTTGATTCTGTTACCAAATTGGTTGTATGAATCTGAACTTGGGCCCTAGCCCAGTTGAAGTCCCCTACCTTGGTGGGGAAGGTTCTTTTCCAGCTCAGATTTATATAGCCAGTAATGAAACCAATACTGAGACCAAAACAGCAGAAGCTTTATTCAATGGCCAGAGAATGGAGAAGTGGAAACTTAGTTCCAACATAAATTCTCAACCTGAGTTGGGCTGAAACAGCTTAAATAGTTTCTAATAGTCATGCTTTTGCTTTAAAGTCATCACATAAAATATCCTTGAGGAATCACAGCAGTGTTAAATGTTAATATATAGAACAGTGACTATACAGGTAAGTTTATTTCACATCCAATGCAGTTATGTATTAAAACATGAGTATGTAGCCAAAGCTTAGCTTTGGGTCAAGGTAAAAGGGAATGAATAGAGGGAGGAATATTCATGATTTACTGGAGAAGAGGAAGAGGAGTGTGGTTTGCTCAGTACTTCAACCACACTCCTTTTCAGTTCTTGTATGGAATTTTCTGGTTGTTGTCATGGCAATTTTCAACTGTCATGGTGCTGCTGGGTGTATCATTTAGCATGCTCATGCATTGCTATGATAATATAGTGAGGTTCAAGTCTGTTGGAACTCAGGTCTTGCAACATCTTGGACCTAGCTGGTTCTGCTGCTGCTGCTAAGTCACTTCAGTCATGTCTGAATCTGTGCAACCCCAGAGATGGCAGCCCACCAGGCTCCCCTATCCCTGGGATTCTCCAAGCAAGAACACTGGAGTGGGTTGCCATTTCCTTCTCCAATGCATGAAAGTGAAAATTGAAAGAGAAGTCGCTCAGCCATGTCCGACTCTTAGCCACCCCATGGACTGCAGCCTACCAGGCTCCTCCATCCATGGGATTTTCCAGGCAAGAGTACTGGAGTGGGGTGCCATTGCCTTCTTCTAATCAGTTCTTATTTTTCTCTTTGTAGCTCTATCTTTTTTGGTTAAGCCTGAAACTCAGTTAAGAGTAGTTCACCTCCAGCCAGTGGCAGGGGTATGATTCTGGGGCAACAGCCAGGTAACAATTTTACTGATCTGAGAGTCCTTCCTACCCAACACTGTAAAATGACCACTTGTACCCCTCAACATAACAGACACTGTTACCTTCACACACAAAATAAAGCTCTATCTGTCTTCTTAATGAATCACAAAAAGGAATGTTATATAAAACTCTTGAACTTCAT
Source organism: Ovis aries (assembly GCF_016772045.2). NCBI lineage: Eukaryota > Metazoa > Chordata > Mammalia > Artiodactyla > Bovidae > Ovis > Ovis aries. Next base: position 13,895,057 of record NC_056076.1, on the reverse strand, counting down.
ATCAAAGCAGTTCTCTTGTATAAGATCAGAATCTTCCACTGGTTTTCCTTTTAATAGCCTCCATATTTTCCCCACTCTATGCATCCTGACAACTGGACAAGTGGAAAAGTATCTCATCAGACTCAGAGTCTACATTTCAAATTAGAAGCAGTTATAGTAAAGTTAAGTATAACACAATACACCAACAACAATATTTCCTGCAAATAAGATGGTCAGAAAATAGTACATTCAAATTCATGGTTCCCTTCTGAGTTTGTCTTTAAGTGGTTGCCCATTTCCCTGGAAATAAATGAAGGTGACATGATATCCTCATACTGAATCTAAAGATTTAGGGCTAAAATGGAGCAGGCTGAAATTTAAGTTTTCCTGAGAAGGCTGGGGGATAGAAGACAGGGACTTGAATATCAACTGGGGCTAAGGGACCCCACTGGAGTTAGAAATTGAGAATACAAAGCACAAGTGACTGAATTTCAAGTTCATAGATGAGCAAGCAGAAATTGTCATCAGCTGGAACAACAGCAAATTTAACTCCAGAATCAGATATATATTGTTGGCCCCTTTATTGCTCTGAGGATAGTTATAGCCCATAATAGTATAGCTTAGTTTGAAGAATCTTGAGAGACATGTGATTTCTTCTCGAGGGATTTCTCCTTGCCCCTGCAGTCATAAGAAGCAGAAGGATGGTCTCTGCTGAAAGATGTATCTCTTGACTTCATTTCTCAGAGGTGTGATCATTATTTGTGAGACAGAGTCAAGTGGCAATGGCTCTGTTTTCATTCACCGGAGCCATGTACTATGTTTCTGACCCACAGAGAAGTCTTTGAGCCCCTTTCACACTTTGGCTTTTAAATATTATTTCCCTCCAAAAGGCATTTCTCTGTAAATAAAGAGCTATGAGTCATTCTACTTTATTATTCTTTCATCTGAGGGGAAACTCTGGGAGATAAACAATACCCAGAAAAATAATGCTTAGAGATTGTGGGCCAAGGCTTCTATTGATTCACAATATATTTATCTCTCTCCCTCTCTCTCAAATAAAGAAATAATGATAGTAATTACTTTAAAAATGATTATCTTTTAAAATCATCTTAAATTGCTATTTCCCACTCTACTCAGATAGTAATTGTTTTTATGGCACTATTGTAACTCATGGGAAAAAGGAAGATGGAAAAAGCAGCTGAGAAAATGTACTCACTCCTGGGCAGCATCTCTAAGGCACAAAGTAGATTTGCAGTAGCTCATCTATCAAACCTTCTCCAACACTCAGTCTGAATTTTACATGGAGATCTGTGGTGGAAGAGAGAATTTGAATCTGCTGAGTGTGTTATATGTAGTGGAGGAAGAATATTTGGGGGAATAGGTACTTAGATATGTCCTCATACAATTTGAGAACATATGTATGAGCTGATATTGGATTTGGTATGTAGGTTGAGCAAGAAGGCTGAACTGGGATACAAACTGTGTTTTACTACTTCTTATCTGTGGTGGTAAAGAACCTGCCTAGTGATAAAGAACCTGCCTGCCAATGCAGGAGACATAAGAGACGTGGGTTCGATACCTGGGATGGGAAGATCTCCTGAAGCAGGGAACTGCAACCCACTCCAGTATTCTTGCCTGGAGAATCCCATGGACAGAGAAGCCTGGCAGGATACAGTCCATGGGGTCACAAAGAGTCAGACACAATGAAGACACTTAGCATGCACCTGTATATAAATTTAGATGGCAAGTCACTTTCTTGATGTTTTGTTAATCTTTTAGCAAATTGTTATAATTCTTAATTTCTCTATCTCACTGTAGTGGTGCTTATCTTAAATGATACATATTCCAAGTAAAAATTGACATCTATTTTGTCTATCATTGGACAGCCAGCCCCTCAAACTGTCTTCAACACATAGTTGTGTTCAGTAAATGTGTGTTTTGTAACTTTATGAAAGCTGTGACCCAAGCGGTCTAATCTCAGAGTGGTGTCAGAGTTAAAGAAGTGTCAAATCCTCAGTTATTTACAAAATAACTCAAGGTCTTTACATGCACTTCCTCAGCACATGCAAAATAGTACAAAGTCCTCAACAATGCTTCTTCTTTTTTTTTTTTTTTAACAATGCTTCTTAAAATGATAATTTTCCTCTCAATTAGTTTCTCTCAAAAAGAACAATTCCTGTACTTTCCCCAAATTTCTCAAGCTGAGCTTCCTTCATTACTAAAGTATTTTTTCATCTACTTCATTTTATTTCTCCATTTTGGACTGTAAACCCCCAGAAGTTTGACAAGGCATAGAAGGTGTGAGAGGTGAAAGAAACTGCACATGCAAAGCCCAAACCTTCTTAGTTTTCATGATAAGAAAACTGGAAACACCTATGTAGCTTATTACTATTGGATTTATTAACTGAATAGTTGATTGTTTTATACCTTAGTAGAAGCCTCTGAATGTGAAAATCACTTGGAATAATCACTCACTGTTTTGTTTTTATTGTGTGTGTGTATGTGTGTGTGCGTGTGTGCGCCTGTGTGCTCAGTCACTCAGTCATGTCTGACTCTTTGCAACCCCATGAACTGCAGCCTGCTGGGCTCCTCTATCCATATAATTTTCAAGGCAAGAATATTGGAGTGAGTTACCATTTATTTCGATTTTTTTTTCCTAATGTTTCTGTTTTGCATCTTTTACACCCAAATATTTAATAGGCTTTTAAAGAGAAATAACTTAGTGCATAATACCTAGCATACTCTTTTAGACTCAATGATTAAAAATATTTGTGGAGATAATTTAAAGTCAAGAACAAAGTTGTCTAAGAGGTGTGATATTCTGAGCCATTACCAGCTGTTAGACTGATAACATATTTTTACCATATAAATTTAAGAAATTTAAGAAGGGATGCACAGTCATGAGTAATAAGAAACAAAATATCTTGAGGAATCAGGAAAGGGAGACTTTGGGGTGTAGATGAGAGTTGAGCTGCAAGAAAGTACTGGGAGGGAACTTGCCAGAAAGAAGGAAGATAAAAGAAAAGAGAGGGGTCCATCAGAGTAGCAAAACTTGTATTAAACTGTACCATTGTTCCAAACAATTTTCTCCTTCCCTCACCCCAGTGAGCAAACGATAATTATAATTTCCTTTCTTGCCGGGAGCCAGCGTGAGGAACTCTGCCCATGGCAAAGGTCACGAGGAACGAGGCTTGGCATACGCAAAAGCGTAATCAAGCCTCAGGAAACCCCCTGTTCCCGAGCATCTAACCCCCAAACCAGAGTCTGTTTTATGCTCTCACCTACACCTCTGACTTTACGGGGGGCTCTCCTCCATAACCGTTTCTCTCGGAGAAGGAGTAAATGTGCAGCTCCAAGGCAATAAAAATTCTTGAGCGTGACAAGAGTGTTTCAGCTTACGGACTCCTCTGAAGGTTATCTAGCCTACCTGTATAGGTTCGTCCGGCCACATGTGATTGTTTACAGCCTCCCAATCTGAGAGGCACGAGATGTTTTAGACTTACTAAAGGCAAATTCTTTTGGGGAGTTAGAAATTATTAGTATAGTGGGTTGGTTAGGAATTATATTGGTGAAGGGTTTTTCATTTGTTGTGTCAATAATTGCTGCTAATTCCCTGCTCTGGGTGGGACAAGGATGTCTCAGGTCAAACCTCTCTGCTGACAGACTAGCTTGTGTGACAGGATTATCCATACTCCTGCCACATGATTGTTACTACCTCTTAACCATAAACAGCACAGAGAGTTTTGGAGTATTTTGAAAGTCTTAATTAGCATAAGGCTTTTTCTTCTTGTCAATGATTGCCACCAGGCCTCCATATCCTTAGGCACCTGGGAATATATTAATCAATGTATTTGGAATATAGAAAAGGAAATATAGTAGTTTTTGATGTTAGCAATACTAGACTTTTTGAGTTAATGGATTTTCTCTTCTGTAATAGATCACTGTGCTTTGTTATAAATCACTGTGTCCTTGCTATGTAAAAATGTAACTTTATCATATCTTAAGACTAAATAGATCTTAAGGGGAGCATTGGTGAAAGGATTTTCATTTGTTGGGCTGATATTTGCTGCTAAATCTCCATATTCCTTACCCTTATAATGAATATAACTAGCATATAGAAAGAAATAAGTATTAACTTTTAAGCATATAGGAGAAATAAGTATTAACCTTTAAGACTAATCATGTTAACCTTGGGTTAAATAAATTCCTTTCTTGATTGTAACTCACTACACCCTCACCCTATAGGAATGTAACTTTATTTGGAGGGTGGTGCCTGGTTTAAGAAAAAACACCCTTGGAAGAAATAAGTTTTTGGTTATCAGAAAGAAAGGATCATAAAATGTCAGCAGGTCTCACTCATGGCCAGAAGATGATGTACCTTTTTATACATTTATGTGAAGCAACTGATTTTGATAAAGGTCAGGACTGCTGACTCCCATGTGACTCTTTATTCATCCCTATGTGTAATAAGAGGTATATAAGCAAACCCCAAAATAAAGAAATCAGATCAGTTTCCGGAAAGACTGATTCCCTCATTTTGTTCTTTTCTGCTCCCCGTTTTTCTGGCTGAATTCCCATCTGGAGCATGGGTGCCCTCCAAGTTTACTTACTTGCCCCGGTTTTCAAGCCCACGTGAGAAGGAGCCCAAGGAGGGGCACCTTCTGATATTCAAGTGGCACCGGTGGCCCAACGTAGATGGTGCAAATTCCTTGTCTTGGAATTTTATCGGTATCCCACGTAAACCAAGTTATTCAGCCCCTTTTTCTCTCTTACTATTTTCTGGCCAGATTCCCATCTGGTGCATGGGTACCTACCAAGCCTATTAATTTTGCCTGGGCTTCTAAGATCGGACCGGGGGGGGGGGGGCCTCAGTACCTCCTCTCCTTCGGGAGAACGGGAAGACGCCTGCGGCCTATGTAGGTGGTGATTGGTATCCTATGTGAACCAAGTTATTCAGCCTCTTTTTCTCTGCTAATCTTCTAATCCCTCTCTATCTGTAATTAAATAAGTTATTTCCAAAGATGCCGACGCTGTCCCCACCTTTGAATTCCCTGGATCCACCGGGGCTGGACCCCTGCACTTTCCTGCTCCACTGTCTTTTTCGTACAACTTACTTTGGCTAGTGAAATGTGAACAGAAGCAAAGTTTCTTCTTAGAGTTTCATTTCTAAGCAAAAATCTAAAAACCATTGTGGGATTTCTCTGTTGGTCTTTGCTTTTTGATATAAGCCTAGCAAGTTCCATGTGAATCTCTTGCTTCAGGTTGATCTCAGGAGAAAGATTTAAGTAAAGAATGGTGTTTTATTATAAATTAAGAACATTTTTTAAAATATTCTACTTCAAGCTATAGATCACATGGAAAGTAAATTATTATTATTCAATAGATTCTGAAATGGAAAGTAACCAAAGTAGTCAATAACTGTTTGGGCTGCTGTTGCTGCTGCTGCTAAGTTGCTTCAGTCGTGTCCAACACTGTGCGACCCCATTAGACGACAGCCTACCAGGTTCCTCTGTCCCTGAGATTCTCCAGGCAAGAATACTGGAGTGGATTGCCATTTCCTTCTCCAATGCATGAAAGTGAAAAATGAAAGTGAAGTCGCTCAGTCATGTTTGGCCAATGATGCATTATCTTTTATCTCTGAACAACACTGACTTTTAAAAACAATCAGGGAAAATTCCTGTTTTTGAAACAGTATGGAGTTTCATATATATTTTTTTCATCTTGAGAAAACCATATACCAAGCAGAATTTTACCAGTCTACACATCCAAATCTTTTACCAGAAATTAGAATAGTAGCTGAGACTGGGGAGCTTGCCTAGATGCAAGTAGTGGAAGGAGAGTCATTCAGTACTGTTCTATATCCAAATAACTGTCTGGACCTTATGCAGCATTTCTGCTCTCAAGTTTCCTTGGATGTTGGAAATGATTTCTGGGCCAGTATTAGGAACCATGTCATTCAAATTAGCCCAAGTGGTCTCTGGCTGTGTCTCCATGAGAGCAGAATTATTTATTTTTATGTTCTTTGTTCATCTTTGATGCTTTCGAATTGTGGTGTTGGAGAAGACTCTTCAGAGTCCCTTGGACTGCAAGGAGATCCAACCAGTCAATCCTAAAGGAAATCAGTCCTGAATAGTCATCAGAAGGACTGATGTTGAAGCTAAAGCGCCTATATTTGAGCCGCCTGATGGGGAGAGCTGACCCATTGAAAACAGACTCTGATGCTGGGAAAGACTGAGGGCAGGATGAGAAGAAGGTGACAGAGGATGAGATGGCTGGATGGCATCAATAGACATGAGTTTGAGCAAACTCTAGGAAAGTGAAGGACAGGGAAGTCTGGCATGCTGCAGTGCTGGATGGGGTTGCAAAGAGTCAAACACGACATAGTGACTAAACAACAGTACATCTTAACTAATAAACCAGGAGAAATAAAATTTCTTGGTAGAATTTAACAATAGTTACCACAATTATAATGATTATGGCTAATATATATGAAGCATTTTCCATGTGTCAATATAGTGACTAGGATTTTTTGATTACAAGTGACAGAAACCTTAACTTAGTTACCCCAATCAAGGGAAACTAATTGCAACATGTAATCAAAAGTGATTAAAACAGAAAGTGTCTAGCTTTGAAAACAATTCGGACCAAGGCTGGAATCTCACCAGCACTGTCTTTCTCCCCAATTTTGTTCTCTCTGTATTATGGCTCCATTTTTCCTACTGTAGACTTGCTTCTTCCATAGGTTGTTTGGGAATCATTCTTCCCAGCTAGTGCATTCCCAGTTTTCCTGAGAGCTTCCCAATTTTAGTGCTCAAAGTTCTGCATATGGCAGAACCCGAAATCCTGGCTGGTCACCAGAAGGGAAAGAGGCTCTTTTCTTAGACTCTAGGTCAAAAAGTACTCTAATTTGGTCTCAATTGGGTTACGTATCATAACTTGAGAATCAGTCACTGTGGCTGGGGAGTGAGGTACTATGATTAAACTAGCTTAGATCAGGTGCCACTGAAAGGCACTACTTACTGAGGCAAGAGAGGCAGATTGGGTAATGTGATGGCATGTTACACTCTGACACTTGCTCAGGGAGAGATGTGGGCAAACCTAACATTCACTGCAATTAGTATTAGATACGATGCTGAGCACTACATCTAAGTTACTTCTTACCAATGACAGGAAACTGAGTCTTCAGGAGGTAATGAAACCCACAAGTGAAATCTAAAATGTCCTCACAGATGGTTTGCTTGATTCCTTTAAGACCCAAGTTCTGGGGTGGTCCTAAGAGGATGGAGGAATAGGATGGGGAAACCACTTTATCCCCCACAAATTCATCGAAAGGACATTTGAACGCTGAGTAAATTCCACAGAACAACTTCTGAATACCAACAGAGGACATCAGGCACCCAGAAAAGCAGCCCATTGTCTTCAAAAGAAGATGGAGAAGTCATGAGGCTACTGTAAAAATAAGACTGAAAACGAGAAGCAGGAGGCTTAAATCCAAATCCTGAGAACACCAGAGAACTCCTGACTTCAAGCAACATTAATTGACAGGAGCTCATCAAACGCCTCCATAACTACACTGAAGCCAAGCACCACCGAAGGGCCAACAAGTTCCAGAGCAAGACATACCACGCAAATTCTCCAGCAACACAGGAATATAGCTCTGAGCTTCAATAAACAGGCTGCCAAAAGTCACTCCAAACACACTGACATCTCATAACTCATTACTGAACACTTCATTGCACTCCAGAGAGAAGAAATCAAGCTCCATCCACCAGAACACCGACACAAACTTCCTTAACCAGGAAACCTTGACAAGCCACCCATAAAATCCTACCCACAGAGAGGAAACTCCACAATAAAGAGAACTCCAAAAACTGCCAGAATACAGAAAGGCCATCCCAAGCACAGCAATATAAACAGGATGAAGAGACAGAGGAATACCCAGCAGGTAAAGGAACAGGATAAATGCCCGCCAAACCAAACAAAAGAGGAAGAGATAGGGAATTTACCTGATAAAGAATCCCAAATAATGATAGTGAAAATGATCCAAAATCTTGAAATAAAAATGGAATCACAGATAAATAGCCTGTAGACAAGGATTGAGAAGATGGAAAAAAGGTTTAACAAGGACCTAGAAGAAATAAGATAGAGTCAAAATATAATGAATAATGCAATAAATGAAATCAGAAACACTCTGGAGGGAATAAATAGAAGAATAACGGAGGCATAAGATAGGATTAGTGAGGTAGAAGATGGAATGGTAGAAATAAATGAAGCAGAGAGGAAAAAAGAAAAATGAATTAAAAGAAATGAGGACAATCTCAGAGACTTCTGGAACACTGTTAAATGCCACAACATTCAAATCACAGGAGTCCCAGAAGAAGAAGACAAAAAGAAAGACCATGAGAAAATACTTGAGGAGATAATAGTTGAAAACTTCCCTAAAATGGAGAAGGAAATAATCACCCAAGTCCAAGAAACTCAGAGAGTCCCAAACAGGATAAACCCAAGGCAAAACACCCTGACACACATTAATCAAATTAACAAAGATCAAACACAAAGAACAAATATTAAAAGCAGCAAGGGAAAAACAACAAATAACACACAAGGGGATTCCCATAAGGATAACAGCTGATCTTTCAATAGAAACTATTCAGGCCTGGAGGGAATGGCAGAACATACTTAAAGTGATGAAAGAAAATAACCTACAGCCCAGATTACTGTACTCAGTAAGGATCTCATTCAATTATGAAGGAGAAATCAAAATCTTTACAGACAAGCAAAAGCTGAGAGAATTCAGCACCACCAAACCAGCTAGCCAACAAATTCTAAAGGATCTTCTCTAGACAGGAAACACAAAAAGGATGTATAAACTCGAACCCAAAACAATAAAGTAAATGGCAATGGGATCATATTTATCAATAATTACCTTAAATGTAAAAGGGCTGAATGCCCCAACCAAAAGACAAAGACTGGCTGAATGGATACAAAAACAAGACCCTTATATATGTTGTCTACAAGAGACCCACCTCAAAACATGGGACACATACAGACTGAAAGTGAAGGGTTGGAAAAAGATATTCCATGCAAATAGGGACCAAAAGAAAGCAGGAGTAAGAATACTCATATCAGACAAAATAGACTTTAAAACAAAGGCTGTGAAAAGAGACAAAAGAAGGACACTACATAATGATCAAAGGATCAATCCAAGAAGAAGATATAACAATTATAAATATACATGCACCCAACATAGGAGCATCACAATATGTAAGACAAATGCTAACAAGTATGAAGGGGAAAATTAACAATAACACAATAATAGTGGAAGGCTTTAATACCCTACTCACACCTATGGATAGATCAACTAAACAGGAAATTAACAAGGAAACACAAACTTTAAATGACACAATAGACCAGTTAGACCTAATTGATATCTATAGGACATTTCACCCCAAAACAATGAATTTCACCTTCTTCTCAAGCACACACGGAACCCTCTCCAGGATAGATCACATCCTGGGCCATAAATCTAGCCTTGGCATATTCAAAAAAATTGAAATCATTCCAAGCATCTTTTCTGAACACAATGAAGTAAGATTAGAGCTCCATTACAGGAGAAAAACTATTAAAAATTCCAACATATGGAGGCTGAACTACATGCTGCTGAATAACCAACAAATCATAGAAGAAATTAAAATATGCCTAGAAATGAATTAAAATGAAAACACAACAACCCAAAACCTGTGGGCCACTGTAAAAGCAGTGCTAAGGGGAAGATTTATATCAATACAGGCATACCTCAAAAAACAAGAAAAAAAGTCAAATAAATAACCTAACTTTACACCTAAAACAACTATAAAAGGAAGAAATGGAGAACCCCAGGGTTAGTAGAAGGAAAGAAATCTTAAAAATTAGGTCAGGAATAAATGCAAAAAAAACAAAAGAGACCATAGAAAAAATCAACCAAGCCAAAAGCTGTAAGGATAAATAAAATTGACAAACCATTAGCCAGACTCATCAAGAAACAAAGGGAGAAAAATCAAATCAATAAAATTAGAAATGAAAATGGAGAGATCACAACAGACAACACAGAAATACAAAGGATCATAAGAGACTACTATCAGCAATTATATGCCAATAAAATCGACAACTTGGAAGAAATGGACAAATTCATAGAAAAGTACAACTTTCCAAAACTGAACCAGAAGACACAGAAAATCTTAACAGACCCATCACAGCATGGAAATTGAAACTGTAATGAGAAATCTCCCAGCAAACAAAAGCCCAGGTCCAGATGACTTCACAGCTGAATTCTACCAAAAACTTCGAGAAGAGCTAACACCTATCCTACTCAAACTCTTCCAGAAAATTGCAGAGGAAGGTAAACTTCTCAACACATTCTATGAGGCCACCATCACCCTAATACCAAAACCTGACGAAGATGCCAAAAAAAAAAAAAAAAAAAAAGGAAAGAAAGAAAAGAAAACTACAGGCCAATATCACTGATGAATATAGATGCAAAAATCCTTAACAAAATTCTAGCAATCAGAATCCAACAACACATTAAAAAGATCATACATCATGACCAAGTGGGCTTTACTCCAGGGATGCAAGGATGCTTCAATATCTGCAAATCAATCAACATAATACACTACATTAACAAATTGAAAAATAAAAGCCATATGATTATCTCAATAGATGCAGAGAAAGCCTTTGACAAAATTCAATACCCATTTATGATAAAAAACTCTCCAGAAAGCAGGAATAGAAGGAACACACCTCAACATAAAAAAAGCTATATATGACAAACCCACAGCAAACATTATCTTCAATGGTGAAAAATTGAAAGGATTTCCCCTAAAGTCAGGAACAAGACAAGGGTGACCACTCTCACCACTACTATTCAGCATAGTTCTGGAAGTTTGGGCCACAGAAATCAGAGCAGAAAAAGAAATAAAAGGAATCAGATGACATGGTCCTCTACAGAGAAAACCCTAAAGACTCCACCAGAAAATTACTAGAGCTAATCAATGAATATAGTAAAGTTGCAGGATATAAAATCAACACACAGAAATCCCTTGCAATCCTATATACTAATAATGAGAAAATAGAAAGAGAAATTAAGGAAACAATTCCATTCACCATTGCAAAGAAAAGAATAAAATACTTAGGACTATATCTACCTAAAAAACAAAAGACCTATATATAAAAACTATAAAACATTGGTGGAAGAAATCATAAAGGACATTAACAGATGGAGAAATATACCGTGTTCGTGGATCAGAAGAATCAATATAGTGAAAATGAGTATACTACCCAAAGCAATCTATAGATTCAATGCAATCCCTATCACGCTACCAACAGTATTTTTCAGAGAACTAGAGCAAATAATTTCACAATTTGTATGGAAATACAAAAAACCTCGAATAGCCAAAGCAATCTTGAGAAAGAAGAATGGAACTGGAGGAATCTGCCTGCCTGACTTCAGGCTCTACTACAAAGCCACAGTCATCAAGACAGTATGATACTGGCACAAAGACAGAAATATAGATCAATGAAACAAAATAGAACACCCAGAGATAAATCCATGCACCTATGGACACCTTATCTTTGACAAAGGAGGCAAGAATATACAATGGATTAAAGACAATCTCTTTAACAAGTGGTGCTGGAAAAACTGGTCAACCACTTGTAAAAGAATGAAACTAGTTCACTTTCTAACACCATACACAAAAATAAACTCAAAATGGATTAAAGATCTAAACGCAAGACCAGAGACAATAAAACACCTATAGGAGAACATAGACAAAACACTCTCCAACATAAATCACAGCAGGATCCTCTATGACCCAGCCCCCAGAGTACTGGAAATAAAAGCAAAAATAAACAAATGGGACCTAATTAAAATTAAAAGCTTCTGCACAACAAAGGAAACTATAAGCAAGGTGGAAAGACAGCCTTCTGAATGGGAGAAAATAATAGCAAATGAAGCAACTGAAAAAGGATTAACCTCAAAAATAGACAAGCAACTCCTGCAGCTCAATTCCAGAAAAATAAATGACCCAATCAAAAAATGAGCCAAAATACTAAACAGACATTTCTCCAAAGAAGACATACAGATGGCTAACAAACACATGAAAAGATGCTCAACATCACTCATTATCAGAGAAATGGAAATCAAGACCACAATGAGGTACCATTTCATGCCAGTCAGAATGGCTGCTATCCAAAAGTCTACAAGCAATAAGTGCTGGAGAGGGTGTGGAGAAAAGGGAACCCTCTTACACTGTTGGTGGGAATGCAAACTAGTAGAGCCACTATGGAGAACAGTGTGGAGATTCCTTAAAAAACTGGAAACAGAACTGCCATATGACCTAGCAATTCCTCTGCTGGGCATATACCCCGAGGAAACTAGAATTGAAGAGACACGTGTACCCCAATGTTCATTGCAGCACTGTTTATAATAGCCAGGACATGGAAACAACCTAGATGTCCATCAGCAGATGAATGGATAAGAAAGCTGTGGTACATATACACAATGGAATATTACTCAGTTATTAAAAAGAATACATTTGAATCAGTTCTAATGAGGTGGATGAAACTGGAGCCTATTATACAGAGTGAAGTAAGCCAGAAAGAAAATCACCAATACAGTATACTAATGCATATATATGGAATTTAGAAAGGTGGTAACGATAACCCTGTATGTGAGACAGCAAAAGAGACACAGATGTATAGAACAGTCATTTGGACTCTGTGGGAGAGCCTGAGGGTGGGATGATATAGTAGAATGGCATTGAAACGTATAATATCATATGTGAAACGAATAGCCAGTCCAGGTTCAATGCATGATACAAGATGCTCGGGACTGGTGCACTGGGACGACCCAGAGGGATGGTATGGGGAGGCGGGGGGTGGGGGCGGTGGAGGGGGGGCTCAGAATAGGGAACATGTGTACACCCGTGACTGATTCATGTTGATGTATGGCAAAACCAATACAATATTGTAAAGAAATTAGCCTCCAATTAAAATAAAGAAATATATATATATATATATATATATATGTAAGACCCAAGTTCCAGATTTATAGTCTTGCTTGTTTTGAATACCGTCTATGAACACTCATGGAGAAGGAAACCTACTCCAGTGTTCTTTCCTGGAAAATTCCATGGACAGAGGACCTGGCAGGCTACAGTCCATGGGGTGGCAAAGAGTCAGACACGACTGTGTGACTGAGCACATGAACACTCCATACCATGCTCATCCTTTTTCCTCTTGAACTTCCAGAGTACTATTTTTTGTTTTCAATTGCTTTTTTGTTATCGTATGTTTTCTTGTATTAAAAATGGTGTCTCCTCAAGAAGCTTCTACTATAAGCTCTTTGAAGGCAGATGATGCTTGGTCAATCTCTCTGAATATGCTGATTATTAATCAATTTTTCACCTAATGTATTACGTTATGACTCTCTGGATTTTTTTAACCTTGTACCAGTTTTTTTTTTTTTAATGTATGTGTGTGTGTGTTTACTAAACTTAAATATTGTTGAAATTAAGCAAATTTTAAATTTAAAATAATTTTTATTTTTAGAATTTTTCCTCTTGGATGTTGTTGTTGTTGTTCAGTCTCTCAGTTGTATCTGACTCTTTGTGACCCCATGGACTGCAGCACACAAGGCTATTCTGTCTTTCACCATCTCCCAGAGCTTGCTCAAATTCATGTCCATTGAGTTAGTGATGCCATCCAACCATTTCATCCTTTGTCATCCCCTTCTCCACCTGCCTTCAATCTTTCCCAGCATCTGAGGCTTTTCCAGTGAGTCAGTTCTTTGCATCAGATGGCCAAAGTATTGGAACATCAGCTTCAGCATCAGTCCTTCCAATGAATATTCAGGATTGATTTCCTTTAGGATTGACTGGTTTGATCTCTTTGCAGTCCAAGGGACTCTCAAAAGTCTTCTCCACCACCGCAGTTCAAAAGCATAAATTCTTCGGTGCTCAGCATTCTTTGTAGTCTGACTCTCGTATCCATACATGACTACTGGAAAAACCACAGCTTTAACTATATAGACCTTAGTTGGCAAAGTAATATCTCTACTTTTGAATATGCTATGCAGGTTGGTCATAGCTTTTCTTCTAAGAAGCAAGTGTCTTTTAATTTCATGGCTGCAGTCACCATCTGCAGTGATTTTGGAGCTCAAGGAAATAAATTCTGTCACTGTTTCCATTTTTTATACATATAATTGTCATGAAGTGATGGGACCAGAAGCCATGATCTTCATTATTTGAATGCTGAGTTTTAAGCCAGCTTTTTCATTCCCCTCTTTCACCTTCATCAAGAGGCTCTTTAGTTTCTCTTAGCTTTCTGTCATACAGGTGGTATCATCTGCATACCTGAGGTTATTGATATTTCTCCAAACAATCTTGATTCCAGCTAGTACTTTATCCAATCCACATTTCACATGATGTACTCTGCAAATAAGTTAAATAAAATATACTGCTTTGATGTACTTCTTTCTCAATTTGGAACCAGTCCATTGTTCCATGTCTGGTTCTAACTGCTGCTTCTTAATCAGCATAGATTTCAGGAGACAGGTAAGGTGGTCTGGTATTCCCATCTGTTTCAGAATTTTCCACAATTTGTTGTCCACACAGTCAAAGGCTTTAGTGTTGTCAATGAAGGAGAAGTAAACTGTTTTTCTGGAATTCTCTTGCTTTTTTTCTATGATCCAGTGGATGTTGGCAATTTGATCTCTGGTTTCTCTGCCTTTTCTAAATCCAGCTTGAACATCTGGAAGTTCTTGTTTCACACACTGTTAAAGCCTAGCTTGCAGAATTTTCAGCATTACTTTGCTAGTATGTAAGGTGAGTGCAACTGTGTGGTAGTTTGAACATCCTTTGGTATTGCTTTTCTTTGGGATTGGAATGAACACTGACCTTTTCCAGTCCTGTGGCCACTGCTGAGTTTTCCAAATTTGCTACTGTATTGAGTGCAGCAATTTAACAACATCATCTTTTAGGTCTTGAAATAGCTCAACCAGAATTCCATCACCTCCACTTTGTTCATAAGGCCTACTTGACTTCACGTTCCAGTATGAGTGGCTCGAGGTGAGTGATCACACCATCATTGTTATCTGGGTCACTAAGATCTTTTTTTTGTACAGTTCTGTGTTTCTTGCCACCTATTCTTAATATCTTCTGCTTCGCTTATGTCCATACATTTTCTGTCCTTTGCTGTTCCCATCTTTGCTTGAAATGTTCCCTTGGTATCTCTAATTTTCTTGAAGAGATCTTTAGTTTTTCCCATTCTGTTGTTTCCTCTATTTCTTTGCATTGTTGTTGTTTCCTCTATTTCTTTGCATTGTTCACTTAGGAAGGCTTTCTTATCTCTCCTTGCTCTTCTTTGGAACTCTACATTCGGATGGATATATCTTTCCCTTTCTCCTTTGCCTTTAGTTTCTCTTATTTTCTCAGGTATCTGTAAGGCCTCCTCAGACAACCATTTGGCCTTTTTGAGTTTCTTCTTCTTAGGAATGGTTTTGATCATTGCCTCCTGTACAAAGTTATAAACCTCCATCCATAGTTCTTCAGGCACTCTATCAGATCTAATGCCTTGAATCTATTTGGCAATTCCACCGTATATTCATAATATTCATAAAGGATTTGATTTAGGTCATTCCTGAATGTTCTAATGATTTTCCCTACTTTCTTCAATTTACGTCTGAATTTGGTAATAAGGAGTTCATGACCTGAGCCACAGTCAGCTCCCAATTTTGTTTTTCTTACTTTATAGAGTTTCTCCATCTTTGGCTACAAAAAATATAATCGATCTAATTTCAGTATTGACCATCTGATAATGTCCATATGTAGAGTCATCTCTTGGGTTGTTGGAAGAGTGTTTGCTATGACCAGTGCATTCTCTTGGCAAAACTCTGCTAGTCTTTGCCCTGCCTCAGTTTGTACTCCAAGACCAAACTTGCCTGTTACTCCAGGTATCTCTTGAATTCCTACTTTTGCATTCCAGTTCCCTTTGATGAAATGGACATCATACCCTTTGGGTGTGGTGGCCATCAAATTTTTTTTTTTTTTTTGTGCTCACCAATTACAAAGAAAGGCTGATATGATCATTAAATTTGAGTTACCCTTACTTATTCTGAAGTCAATTAAATTTAGGCATAGTCTTAACTAGGGATAAAGAGTGTTGTATTAGAAAGACAGTTAAATGCTACTTACACACACTGAAGCAAACAATTAACCCTAAGGAAATTTTCCATGCTAAGTGCTTGCAGAAATGAGAATATTATAGGAGTATTTGTTGAAAAGTCATTTAACAAAAAGCTGATTTCTAGCCTGCTTATAGTATTTTTAGATGACATGTTTTGTTTTTAAACCTAGAAAGAAACTGTTTTAAAATAGACCTGTGCAATTTAGAGATGGATTAAAAAATATACAGTAACTTTGGGCCAGTTGCTTCACTACTTTGGTACTCAACTTTGTTCTTTGTGAAGTGGTGGTATTAAAGTTGAGCCATAGGATCCTAGTGTTTCACCTTACCCTAATAGATTTTGGTTTTATTTTACTTTTATATCTATAATTGGATTCTATGTCTATCATAAATAGATCAAAGTTTTTAAGGGAAAATACTAAAAAAAAATTAGTCAGTTGGTATTTTAGGCCTTAACTAAATGAAATTCACTGGTTTTTGTCAAATGTGAGTTGAACTGCAGGTGTTTTTTCGTCACTAAGTCATATCTGACTCTTTTGCAACCTCACAGACTGTACCTCACAAGGCTCCTCTTCCCATGGGCTTTCCCAGGGAACAATACTGAAGTGGGTTGCCATTTTCTTCTCTAGAGGATCTTCCTGACCCAGGGGTTCAACCGATGTCTCCTGCATTGAATTCTTTACCACTGACTCACCAGGCAAGCACAAATTACAGGTGAAAATAAAAGTTGCTCAGTTGTTTCTCTTTGCACCCTGTAGACTAGAGAGTCCATGGAATTCTCCAGACCAGAATACTGGAGTGGGTAACCTTTTCCTTCTGTAGGAGATCTTCCCAACCCAGGGATTGAATCCAGGTCTCCTGCATGCAGGGGGATTCTTTACCAGCTAAGCCACGAGTGAGGCCCAAATTATGGGTAGTTATTCCTATAATTCAACTAAAGTGTGATGGTAGATTCCATATTCTCATATAGATGAAGTCTAAAACAGAGACCAAATTAATAGGATCAGATTCTGCAGATAAAGATAGCTTGGATTTTTAGGTTCCAAAGTTCATAGTTCCTACCCATAATTAAGGATTATAGAAATACAGTTTTTCCTCAATATCTATGGAATATTGATTCCAGAACTCCAAAGGATACCCAAATCCTCCACGCTAAAATCCCTTATATAAAATTGCAGAGTACAGCTGGATGAAGAACCTATGGATAGGAATGGCCAACCATAATTGTTAAAGTATGAAACCAGATTACTTGATTTATCCTGTCAGGCATTTATCCATTCACAATGTGATAACTTACCTTCTTCAGTTCAATTCAGTCTCTCAGTCATGTCCAACTCTTTGTGACCCCATGAATTGCAGCACACCAGGCCTCCCTGTCCATCACCAACTCCCAGAGTTCACTCAAACTCATATTCATTGAGTCGGTGATACCATCCAGCCATCTCATCCTCGGTCGTCCCCTTTTCCTCCTTCCCGCAATCCCTCCAAGCTTCAGAGTCTTTTCCAATGAGTAAACTCTTCACATGAGGTGGCCAGACTATTGAAGTTTCAGCTTTAGCATCAGTCATTCCAAAGAACACCCAGGAGTGATCTCCTTTAGAATGGACTGTCGGATCTCCTTGCAGTCCAAGGGACTCTCAAGAGTCTTCTCCAACACCGCAATTCAAAAGCATCAATTCTTCGGTGCTCAACTTTCTTCACAGTCCAACTCTCACATCCATACATGACTACTGGAAAAACCATAGCCTTGGCTAGACGGACCTTTGTTGGAAAAGTAATGTCTCTGCTTTTCAATATGCTATCTAGGATGGTCATAACTTTTCTTCCAAGGTGTAAGCAATCACCATCTGCAGTGATTTTGGAGCCCCCCAAAACAAAGTCTGACACTGTTTCCACTGTTTCCCCATATATTTCACATGAAGTGATGGGACCGGATGCCATGATCTTCGTTTTCTGAATGTTGAGCTTTAAGCCAACTTTTTCATTCTCCTCTTTCACTTTCATCAAGAGGCTTTTTAGTTCCTCTTCACTTTCTGCCATAAGGGTGGTGTCATCTGCATATCTGAGGTTATTGATATTTCTCCTGACAATCTTGATTACAGCTTGTGCTTCTTCCAGCCCAGTGTTTCTCATGATGTACTCTGCATAGAAGTTAAACAAGCAGGGTGATAATATACAGCCTTGATGTACTTCTTTCCCTATTTGGAACCAGTCTGTTGTTCCATGTCCCGTTCTAACTGTTGTTTCCTGACCTGCATACAGGTTTCTCAAGAGGCAGGTCAGGTGGTCTGGTATTTCCATGTCTTTCAGAATTTTCCAGTTTATTGTGATCCACACAAAGGCTTTGGCATAGTCAATAAAGCAGAAACAGATGTTTTTCTTTTCTTTTTTTTTAAATTCTCTTTCTTTTTCCATGATCTAGTGGATATTGGCAATTTGATCTCTGGTTCCTCTGCCTTTTCTAAAACCAGCTTGAACATCCGGAAGTTCACCTATTGCTGAAGCCTGGCTTAGAGAATTTTGAGCATTACTTTGCTAGTGTGTGAGATGAGTGCGAATGTGTGGTAGTTTGAGCATTCTTTGGCATTGCCTTTCTTTGGAATTGGAAATAAAACTGACTTTTTCCAGTCCTGTGGCCACTGCTGAGTTGGCCAAAGTTGCTGGCATATTGAGTGCAGCACTTTTAACAGAATCATCTTTCAGGATTTGAAATAGCTCAAATGGAATTCCATCACCTCCACTAGCTTTGTTCGTAGTGATGCTTTCTAAGGCCCACTTGACTTCACATTCCAGGATGGCTGGCTCTAGGTGAGTGATCACACCATCGTGATTATCTGGGTCATGAAGATCTTTTTTGTATAGTTCTTCTGTGTATTCTTGCCACCTCTTCTTAATATCTTCTGCTTTTGTTAGGTCCAGACCATTTCTGTCCTTTATCGAGCCCATCTTTGCATGAAATGTTCCCTTGGTATTTCTAATTTTCTTGAAGAGATCTCTAGTCTTTTCCATTCTGTTCTTTTCCTCTATTTCTTTGCATTGATCACTGAAGAAGGCTTTCTCATCTCTCCTTGCTATTCTTTGGAACTCTGCATTCAGATGCTTATATCTTTCCTTTTTTTCTTTGCTTTTCACTTCTCTTCTTTTCATAGCTATTTGTAAGGCCTCCCCAGATAGCCATTTTGCTTTTTTGCATTTTTTTTCCCATGGGGATGGTCTTGATCCCTGTCTCCTGTACAATGTCTCGAACCTCTGTCCATAATTCATCAGGCACTCTATCTTTCAGATCTTGTCCCTTAAATCTATTTCTCACTTCCACTCAATAATCATAAGGAATTAGTTTTACTCTGAATCATTCTATATCTGACACAGTTTAGAGCAATCCAGAATCTCACTATTCCTGGGAAGGTAACTCATGAAATTCTGCATCATTCATGACATGCAATTATAAAAACTGTATAGAGCCTAGTGTAGTATTAGAGCCATGATGTATACTTCAGTGTGGCTGAATCAACATTATCTTTATCAGAAGATGTCAGGCCTGCTTCTTATATTTACAACATCTGGAAAAGAATAAAAAATGGGGGCTTATATTCTGTGTGTCTAAATATTTAACAGTTATACATCAAGCTGTGGTGTGCTGTGTTAGCCACTAAGTCATGTCTGACTCTTCATGACCTCATGCACTGTAGTCCTCCAGGCTCTTCTGTCCATAACGATTCTCCAGGCAAGAATACTGGAGTGGGTTGCCATGCCCTCCTCCAAGGGGTCTTTCCAACCAAAGGATTGAATGTAGGTCTCTCACATTGCAGGAGAATTCCTTACCATCTGAGCCACCAGGAAAGCCCAAGAATTCTAGAGTGGGTAGCCTATCCTTCTCCAGGGGAACTTTCCAACCCAGGAATCGAATTAGAGTTTCTTGCATTGCAGGCAGATTCTTTACCAACTGAGCTATTCAGGAGGTCCATACATTAAGCTGGTAAACTGTTAATTCTAATACATTTTCCTTGGATAATACATAATAATCTGGAATGACAAGTTTGAGTTTAAATCTCAGACCTACCACCTGCCTTGGTGTAAGGCCATATACTTTCTCTTCCTACCCAAGCTTCTTTTCTACATTGTGAGAGACCTTATGTGGCATGAGTGAATGCCCCAGTTCAAACTTTACCTACAACATTGCCACAGCTCCCCTGAGTCCATCCCTTGTGGATGGGGTGTTCACAGCAATGACTTGGTTTATACTCCAGACAACAGTCTGAAGAAGAGGCACATGCAAGGGATTTGGAGGGTTTCAGGCTTCCTGTGGGCACATTCTCTAGGATTTCTGAGGAGGGTCTGGTTAGAGGAGGGTTATTGTGGATACAGAGGCATCTCTGGCTTGCCTTAGACCCTTAGACCCAAGGAACCCTACAAAAGGAAATCAAAAGAAGAATTCATTTCAAGTTTACTTGGAAGGGTCAAAGGCACAAATTTGTTGGGTGTTGGGACCAAAGATAGGTCCTCTTTGTTCTCTTGTTATTACATCTCTGCTGTGTTAGTCTTTCTTCTTGCAGACCTGCTTTGTCAGCCTTTTCACTTCACATATCAGGAAATCTGGGCACAAACTGTTCTTAGCTGTGCATTTGTCAGTCTGGGCAACCAAAAGAATGCTTCTCTTTCTTATTCTAAATTTCCAGGGCAATGACTTGACTCTTCTTGAGTCATGTTGCTTGTCCTCAACTTATCTAACTGTAGACAGAGTAATTAGATACTATTGTCTACAGAGAATTCCATGACAAATAATTAAATGAAGTTTTTGAGGAAAAATATGAAAATAAAATAATGGAAAATAAACTTCATATTTTGATTACAACTAGGAGCTATTCTTACAGGAAAAATAAAGAAATAATATTAATAGATCTTTAAAGATAATACAAAAAGGCATCCTTTACTTTATATTTGGCTTTCATATCACCATCATGAAGAAAGTTCTTTTTGTATAAATATTTAAGGATTCTCAGATTTCCTAAGAGGTTCCCTTGATCCTTTGATATTTAAATCATTCTCTTTTGAATGACCTAATCTGTCATCATTAATTTCCTTTTTTTCTTTTTTGTTTTTAATTAATCTAGTTCTATACTGCATTCTCATTTTCAAGGATCTGTGTATGTTTTAAATGGTTTTTCCAAAATCATTTTTGTCAATGTCATAGAAACTTGAGATTTTTGCAAAATGTGTGATTTCACTTTGCAATAATTTTGTATTGCACATTCATACACAGTGTGAATAAATGAGACACAAATGCTGGAGCTGTACATCAGAAAATATGGGATAGAGACTAAATTGAGGAAATATGAGAAGGTAAGAGAAGATAATTGTGTAAGCAATTGGCTTGTTAACAAATATTTCCATAGTTTGAAGAATTTTGCTTTGCCTTAATGTGTCAAAACTGTTGGGAATCAGATAATTTTCAGAAACTGAGGGGCTCTGAATAACATAATGATTAAGAATGGAGTATTTTGGGCTGGGGGAATTCCTTACAGCATTAAATGTGGCTCCATTCATCATTTGCAATTTCCTTCTGAATAGGTAGCTCTTCTGCTCCAGTCTGCATTTTCTTCAAAAGTTTAAGATGAAGACAACAATATCCTTCCTATTATGTAGCCAGAAAAAGTGGAAATTACCTGGTGTTGGTGTTTTCCCAGCAATGGAAGCTATTTGGTTGAGACACAGTCCCTGTCCTCCAGAAGCTTCTTTTAAGGTGGGGGCTGGGGGAGGGGTAGAAACATGTAAAGATGTTCGCTTAATTATAATATACCTGGGGAGTAGCAAAGACAGGCATACGCTGTGGGCAGTCAACAATTCGGCCCAATAAAGAGGACAAGTTATCTGGAACAAGAGAGTCAGGGAAGGCGTCTTGCTGGGCTCACACCTGAACTGATTTCTTAGTTATTTAGACTAAAGATTATAGGGAGGTGCTGGTGAGAGGAGGCGGAGAATGTAATGGCACCCCACTCCAGCACTCTTGCCTGGAAAATCCCATGGATGGAGGAACCTGAAAGGCTGCAGTCCATGGGGTCGCTGAGGGTTGGACATGACTTCAATTTCACGTTCACTATTCACTTTCATGCATTGAAGAAGGAAATGGCAACCGACTCCAGCGTTCTTGCATGGAGAATCCTAGGGACGGGGGAGCCTGGTGGACTGACATCTATAGGGTCGCACAGAGTCGGACACAACTGAAGTGACTTAGCAGCAAGCAGGTGAGAGGAGGGGTCCAGAACAAGCCTCAGTAAGAGCAAAGGCACAAGTGATACATAGAATTGTAGCTTCTACATTGGTGGCCCATGTGACTGGAGTCAGAGGCAAAGGCAGGGTGTGGCAAGATTTCTTTGTGATTCTATTTCTGGGGAGATATGAATTCCAAATTCCAAATGTTTATTCACAATCAAAATTGCAACCCAACACCTCATGAATTATAACCTGCTGCCTGACCATTTCAACATCTTGTTCACCCCTCAAACACTGAGTAATATAATTTCTAACAGAATACACTCTGTTGTAAATAGAAGCAATTTATATAGACCATTATACCTTTATAGTTTTCCAATTATTCCAAGTATAAATCACATCATGAACCTCACCAAAACCTTGTTGTGCCAATGCATTAACTATTAGCTTCACTTTCAGGTTAGAAAATGTAGACTTAGAAATATTAAATGACTTTGCTAAGAACACACTGGGGTAGAGCTGAGACTGGGTCCAGATCTTCCGAGTACTGGTTAAACACCTTTGCTCCTTTTTCTACAACAAGGGTCAGCAAAAATTTTCTATAAAAGCCTAGATAACACATATCTTAGATTTTGTGGGCCATATGATCTCTGCCACAACCTCTCACCTCTGCTGTTGTAGCATGAACACAGTCAAAAACAATATAAAAACAAATGAGTGTGGAAAAGCTATGAATTTAAGCTTTCTTTACAAATTTGGCTGTGGGCTGGATTTGGCCCATGGTCATAGTTTGCCAACCCCTACTCTGTATCATTTTACAGAGTTTTTCTTTAATAAATTCAGAAGAATTTAGGTTTTATGAACCCAGCACTATTTGAAGTGTATTGATTCCAGCGTCTGCTATCTGGAATAATGCCCATTTTATTAGTATCTGAATAATGCCCATTTTATTAATATGAGAATCTTTTGTTTGTTCTCATCTTCGTAAAAGTCACCCTACCTATGAAACAGACAGGAGTTTCCTCGCATCAGTTTTAGAGTCAATGTATACTGATGCTATCTCCTTTTTGCTTATTAGTGTCTCCAGGATCACTTTTAGCTGCCCTTGAGAACTCCATTCACCTTTTTGCTGACTATTTCTTGTTATTTGGAGGTTTCCATTCTCCCTATGGCTATTGCCATATTGGCTTCCTTGGGAAGAAAATGGGAACACTGGCCTTGGTTCCCCAAAGCACCATTGACCCAAGACTTCCTTATGTAACAGATTTTACTGAAAGATTAGCCATAGCCAGAGGGAAATGCAACATAGATAAGTTATTATTTTCAGAGAACAAGTGAAGAAGTACAAAGGCCATCCTTCATAAAGGTGAGGGTACAACTCCACAGCTCATCTCTCTTCTTCCTTGTCAGAATGCCTTCTTTCTCTTTTTCTAGAGGGGCCCCTCTTCCACCCTTTGTAATATAAATTATAATGTAGGGAAATTCTTCTTTTCCTTTAGGAAAACCACTCAAAACATATATTTTACTTAAATATTTTGAAAGCTTCCAAAATGAGAGTTTTCCATTCCATTATTGAGCTTAGCATTGTACTGACCACAGATATGGGAAAGAAAAAGTCAAAACTTGGTTAGCCACCTTCAGTGAATTTGTATGTGAATCTATCTAATATTGGCCACCTGATGTGAAGAACTGACTCCTTGGAAAAGACCCTGATGCTGGGAAAGATTGAAGGCAGGAGGAGAAGGGGACGACAGAGGATGAGATGGTTGGATGGCATCACCAACTCAATGGACATGAGCTTGAGCAAGTTCTGGGAGTTGGTGATGGACAGGGGCTGGCATGCTGTAGTCCATGGGGTTGCAAAGAATCTGACAGGACTGAGTGACTGAACTTAACTGATCTAACATTTATTTTAACCGTTCAGGATAATAGTTGTTACAATGTCACACTTATTTTGTTTTAGCAGAGGACAGGGAAACCCACTCCAGTGTTCTTGCCTGGAGAATCCCAGGGATGGGGGAGCCTGGTGGGCTGCCGTCTATGGGGTCACACAGAGTTGGACACGACTGAAGCAACTTACCAGCAGTCGTGATTAGATTTTAGCAGTGATTTAGATTTTACTTCAGCAGCAGCAGCAGCAGCAGCAGAAGTAAACTGACCTGTTTATTCTCTCTGGAGTTTTGTAGAAAGAGAATAGTCACCTGCCCCTAACTGAACTGTATTAGTGATCATTCCTTCTGTGTATCCTGGCAGCATTAAAGATAATCTAGTAGCAGCTCAGTTGTCCTCACCAGTGCACCGTGTAGTTGTTGCCGACACAGTCCAAGGTCATTGCCAAAATCTTCAACAAAGTACGTACTGTTCAAAATGGCTGTTACATTTCCCCAACTCAAAAAGAAATAGCAAAATAACAATCTGGATGTAATCATGTGTTCTAGGAAAAAGTAGGTGGGGGAGATTGCAATGGAATGTTTCAATTATTGCCTTGTGCTGAGGAGGTTTGATACAAGATTAATCATCTTCTGTTTAGCTTCATCCTTCCATGGGCTAAGTGCCTGCTTGGTGCTGGAGAGTCAGAGAAACTAGGGAGCAAAAGGGACTGGGATGTTTGAACGCAGATTTCCTCTTGCTACTTTTTCATTTATTTGTGGAATGGAACCTGGCACTTTAAATAGGATCTTTAATCAGACTGACTCAAAGTTCTTCCCAAATAATACCTGCATTATCCTTATTGATAAATAGAAGAAGAGAAACAGAGAGTTAAGTAATTTTCCTAAAGTTATAAAAATGGCAAAAGACCTGAAAACCATCCTCAGAGAATCCCAGCTCTCTGCACAACCTCAAATTGAGGGGTGTTCATGTCAGATACAGTGGAGATCAGAGTCATAAGACTGGTTCCTGCTAGTTGACTGTGAGCTGTACTGATATTTTCTGGCTTTGATTTTCCTTATTTTGAAAATTGTCTTGGGGACTATGTTTTCTCTTGTATTCATGGTAGCAATAAATTTATGTCATGGTTTCAGAAATGTAAAACTCTCAACTTTGAAAAAAAATATCTATTTTAGTGTACATTTTAAAAAGCATTTAGAGAGTAAAGTTAGAATCTCAGATTCTTTGCTTTAAACTTTTGAGGAAGAGGACCGTTTTTTCAGCTGCAGTTGCTAAGAGGATGGAACATGGCTCTAGAGCTGTCAGCAGCCTTCTGTCCACCTGACTGGAGAACCTACCATAAGTAGAAACAACACAGAGAGAAGCAGAGCTAAGAGATGGAAAGACTCCTGAAAAGGCCCCCAAACAGATTTTAAACCACAGAGTAGAAATTTTCAGGACCTGCAGCTGGGAGGAGGCAGCCGGGAGGAGGCAGCCGGGCGCTCTCACTCGCTCTCTGCTCCAGGCGCTTCTAGGGTTTCCAGGCGGCGTGACACCGCTGCACTCTTTCTAGGTGGAGGCCAGTGGAGGTTTCCCGCAGCTGGCCCCCATTCCGCCGGCAAGTCCCTGTTTATCCCGAAGGATGTGCCAGGCCACCTGAGCTGAAGCGAGCGCGAAGTCCAAAGTCAGCCCCCAGGGTCGCCAACTTCCCTGGGAGCCCCTCTCCCAGCAGCAGCCTGCACCAGCCCTGGGAGCAATGCGCCCCCCATCCAGGTGGGGCGCCCTCTGCCAACTTGCCACTAATGGGATCCACCACCCTCGGCTGCTCCGCTAGGAGTGCGTAGCCTTTGCTGTGTGGCCCGAGAGAGGAGTGAGACACCAAGGTGTTTCGTGGATTCCCCACGCATGCGTGCGGGTCTGCTGGGGTCTCCTGTGGGGCAGCATCCATACCCAGGGTGAACCTCTCTGGATGTTCCTTAATGTGGAGAAACTTTTCATCTTTAACCTAGATGTTTTATCATCGATGCTGTATAGATGGAGAAGTCTTGAGACTACTGTAAAAACAAAACTAAACCAAAAGCAGGAGGCTTAGGTCCAAATCCTGAGAACATCAGAGAACTCCTGAATCCAGGGAACATTAATTGATAGGAGCTCATCAAATGCCTCCATACATACACTGAAACCAAGCACCACCCAAGGGCCAACAAGTTCCAGAGCAAGACATACCACGCAAATTCTCCAAAACCATTGACATCTCATAACTCATTACTTGGACACTTCATTGCACTCCAGAGAGAAGAAATCCAGCTCCACCCACCAAAACTCCGACACAAGCTTCCCTAACCAAGAAACCTTGACAAGCCACTGTTACAACCCCACCCACAGCAAGGAAACTCCATAATAAAAAGAACTCCACAAATTCCCAGATTATAGAAAGGCCACCCCAAAGGCAGCAATATAACCAAGATGAAGAGACAGAGGAATACTCAGCAGGTAAAGCAACAGGAGAAATGCCCACCAAACCAAACAAAAGAGGAAGAGATAGGGAATCTACCTGATAAAGAATTCCGAATAATGATAGCGAAAATGATCCAAAATCTTGAAATCAAAATGGAATCACAGATATATAGCCTGTAGACAAGGATTGAGAAGATGGAAGAAAGGTTTAACAAGGACCTAGAAGAAATAAAAAAGAGACAATATATAATGAATAAAGCAGTGAAAGAGATCAGAAACACTCTGGAGGCAACAAACAGTAGAATAACGGAGGCAAAAGATAGGATTAGTGAAACAGAAGATAGAATGGTAGAAATAAATGAATCAGAGAGGAAAAAGAAAAACGAATTAAAAGAAATGAGGACAATCTTAGAGACCTCCAAGACAATATGAAATGCCACAACATTCAAATCACAGGAGTCCCAGAAGAAGAAGACAAAAAGAAAGACCATGAGAGAATCATTGAGGAGATAATAGTTGAAAACTTCCCTAAAATGGGGAAGGAAATAATCACCTAAGTCCAAGAAACCCAGAGAGTTCCAAACAGGATAAACCCAAGACAAAACACCCCAAGACACATATTAATCAAATTAACAAAGATCAAACACAAACAACAAATATTAAAAGCAGCAAGGGAAAAACAACAAATGACACACAAGGGGATTCCCATAAGGATAACTGCAAATCTTTCAATATAAATGCTTCAGGCCAGGAGGGAATGGCAGGACATACTTAAAGTGATGAAAGAAAATAAGCTACAGCCCAGATTACTGTACCCAGCAAAGATCTCATTCAAATATGAAGGAGAAATCAAAAGCTTTACAGACAAGCAAAAGCTGAGAGAATTCAGCACCACCAAACCAGTTTGCCAACAAATGCTAAAGAATCTTCTCTAGACAGGAAACACAGAAAGGGCATATAAACTCGAACCCAAAACAATAAAGTAAATGGCAATGGTATCATACTTATCAATAATTACCTTAAACATAAATGGGTTGAATGCCCCAACCAAAAGGCAAAGACTGGCTGAATGGATACAAAAACAAGATTCCTATACATGCTGCCTATAAGAGACCCACCTCAAAACAAGGGACACATACAGACTGAAAGTGAAGAGTTGGAAAAAGGTATTCCACACAAATACCGACCAAAAAAACCAGGAGTAGCAATACTCATATCCAATAAAATATACTTTAAAACAAAGGCTGTGAAAAGAGACAAAGAAGGCCACTACACAATGATCAAAGGATCAATCCAAGAAGAAGATATAACAATTATAAATATACATGCACCCAACATAGGAGCATCACAATATGTAAGACAAATGCTAACAAGTATGAAAGGGGAAATTAACAATAACACAAAAATAGTGGAAGACTTTAATACCCTACTCACACCTATGGACAGATCAACTAAACAGAAAATTAACAAAGAAACACAAACTTTAAATGATACATTAGACCAGGTAGACCTAATTGATATCTATAGGACATTTCACCCCAAAACAATGAATTTCAACTTTTTCTCAAGCACACACGGAACCCTCTCCAGGATAGATCACATCCTGGGCCATAAATCTAGCCTTGGCATATTCAAAAAAAATGAAATCATTCCAAGCATCTTTTCTGAACACAATGAAGTAAGATTAGATCTCAATTACAGGAGAAAAACTATTAAAAATTCCAACATATGGAGGCTGAACAACACGCTTCTGAATAACCTACAAATCACAGAAGAAATCAAAAAGAAATCAAAATATGCATAGAAACGAATGAAAATGAAAACAC
This sequence comes from Ovis aries, assembly GCF_016772045.2. Taxonomy (NCBI): domain Eukaryota; kingdom Metazoa; phylum Chordata; class Mammalia; order Artiodactyla; family Bovidae; genus Ovis; species Ovis aries. The sequence continues at coordinate 13,866,498 of NC_056076.1, read as the reverse complement.
AACAACCCAAAACCTGTGGGACACTATAAAAGCAGTGCTAAGAGGAAAGTTCACAGCAATACAGGCATACCTCATGAAACAAGAAAAAAGTCAAATAAATGACCTAATTCTGCACCTAAAACAACTATAAAAGGAAGAAATGGAGAACCCCAGGGTTAGTAGAAGGAAAGAAATCTTAAAAATTAGGTCAGGAATAAATGCAAAAGAAACAAAAGAGACCATAGAAAAAATCAACAAAGCCAAAAGCTGGTTCTCTGAAAGGATAAATAAAATTGACAAACCATTAGCCAGACTCATCAAGAAACAAAGGGAGAAAAATCAAATCAATAAAGTTAGAAATGAAAATGGAGAGATCACAACAGACAACACAGAAATACAAAGGATCATAAGAGACTACTATCAGCAATTATGTGCCAATAAAATCGACAACTTGGAAGAAATGGACAAATTCATAGAAAAGTACAACTTTCCAAAACTGAACCAGGAAGAAGTAAAAAATCGTAACAGACACGTCACAAGCACAGAAATTGAAACTATAATCAGAAATCTCCCAGCAAACAAAAGCCCAGGTCCAGACGGCTTCACAGCTGAATTCTACCAAAAATTTCGAGAAGAGCTAATACCTATCCTACTCAAACTCTTCCAGAAAATTGCAGAGGAAGGTAAACTTCCAAACTCATTCTATGAGGCCACCATCACCCTAATACCAAAACCTGACAAAGATGCCACATAAAAAAGAAAACTACAGGCCAATATCACTGATGAATATAGATGCAAAAATCCTTAACAAAATTCTAGCAATCAGAATCCAACAACACATTAAAAAGATCATACACCATGACCAAGTGGGCTTTATCCCAGGGATGCAAGTATTCTTCAATATCCGCAAATCAATCAATGTAATTCACCACATTAACAAATTGAAAAATAAAAGTCATATGACTATCTCAATAGATGCAGAGAAAGCCTTTGACAAAATTCAATACCCATTTATGATAAAAACTCTCCAGAAAGCAGGAATAGAAGGAACATGTCTCAACATAATAAAAGCTATATATGGCAAACCAGCAGCAAACATTATCTTCAATGGTGAAAAATTGAAAGCATTTCTCCTAAAGTCAGGAACAAGACAAGGGTGCCCACTTTCGCCACTACTATTCAACATAGTTCTGGAAGTTTGGGCCACAGAAATCAGAGCAGAAAAAGAAATAAAAGGAATCCAGATTGTAAAAAAAGAAGTAAAACCCTCACTGTTTGCAGATGACATGATCCTCTACAGAGAAAACCCTAAAGACTCCACCAGAAAATTACTAGAGCTAATCAATGAATATAGGAAAGTTGCAGGATATAAAATCAACACACAGAAATCCCTTGCATTCCTATATAATAATAATGAGAAAATAGAGAAATTAAGGAAACAATTCCATTCACCATTGCAAAGAAAAGAATAAAATACTTAGGAATATATCTACCTAAAGAAACTAAAGACCTATATATAGAAAACTATAAAACACTGATGAAAGAAATCAAAGAGGACACTAATAGATGAAGAAATATACCATGTTCATGGATCAGAAGAATCAATATAGTGCAAATGAGTATACTACCCAAAGCAATCTATAGATTCAATGCAATCCCTATCAAGCTACCAGCGGTATTTTCACAGAGCTAGAACAAATAATTTCACAATTTGTATGGAAATACAAAAAACCTCGAATAGCCAAAGCAATCTTGAGAAAGAAGAATGGAACTGGAAGAATCACGTTTCCCGACTTCAGGCTCTACTACAAAGCCACAGTCATCAAGAGAGTATGATACTGGCACAAAGACAGAAATATAGATCAATGGAACAAAATAGAAAGTCCAGAGATAAATCCAAACATCTATGGACACCTTATCTTTAACAAAGGAGGCAAGAATATATAATAGATTAAAGACAATCTCTGTAACAAGTGGTTTTGGGAAAACTGGTCAACCACTTGTAAAAGAATGAAACTAGATCACTTTATAACACCATACACAAAAATAAACTCAAAATGGATTAAAGATCTAAACTAATACCAGAAACTATAAAACTCCTAGAGGAGAACATAGGCAAAACACTATCCTACATAAATCACAGCAGGATCCTCTATGATTCATCTCCCAGAATACTGGAAATAAAAGCAGAAATAAACAAATAGGACCTAATTAAAATTTAAAGCTTCTGCACAACAAAGGAAACTATAAGCAAGGTGAAAAGACAGTCTTCAGAATGGGAAAACAATAATAGCAAATGAAGCAACTGACAAACAACTAATCTCAAAAATATACAAGCAACTCCTGCAGCTCAATTCCAGAAAAATAAATGACCCAATCAAAAAGTGGGCCAAAGAACTAAATAGACATTCCTCCAAAGAAGACATACGGATGGCTAACAAACACATGAAAAGATGCTCAACATCACTCATTATCAGAGAAATGCAAATCAAAACCACAATGAGGTACCATTTCATGCCAGTCAGAATGGCTGCTATCCAAAAGTCTACAAGCAATAAATGCTGGAGAGGGTGTGGAGAAAAGGGAACCCTCTTACACTGTTGGTGGGAATGCAAACTAGTACAATCACTATGGAGAACAGTGTGGAGATTCCTTAAAAAACTGGAAATAGAACTGCCTTATGACCCAGCAATCCCTCCGCTGGGCATACACACTGAGGAAACCAGAACTGAAAGAGACATGTGTACCCCAGTGTTCATTGCAGCACTGTTTATAATAGCCAGGACATGGAAACAACCTAGATGTCCATCAGCAGATGAATGGATAAGAAAGCTGTGGTACATATACACAATGGAGTATTACTCAGCCATTAAAAAGAATACATTTGAATCAGTTCTAATGAGGTGGATGAAACTGGAGCCTATTATACAGAGTGAAGTAAGCCAGAAAGAAAAACACCAATACAGTATACTAACACATATATATGGAATTTAGAAAGATGGTAATGATATCCCTCTATGCGAGACAGCAGAAGAGACATAGATGTATAGAACAGACTTTTGGACTCTGTGGGAGAGGGAGAGGGTGGGATGACTTGGGAGAATGACACAGAAACATGTAAGAAACGAATCGCCAGTCTATGTTCAATACAGGATGCAGGATGCTTGGGGCTGGTGCACGGGAAGATCCAGAGAGATGATATGGGGTGGGAGGTGTGAGGGGGGCTCAGGATTGGGAACTCATATACACCCGTGGCAGATCCATGTCAATGTATGGCAAAACCAATACAGTATTGTAAAGCAAAATAAAGTAAAAATAAAAATTAAAAAAAATTTATTTGTTGGCTTCACTGGGTCTTTGTTGCTACATGAAGTTTCTCTCTAGTTGCAGTGTGAGGGGGCTACTTTTCCTTGCAGCACACCAGCATCTCATTTTAGATGCTTTTCTTGCTATACAGCCTGCGATGGTTAGTTTGTTAGAGGAGAGTTTGGCATCAATTAACACATGATTTTTTTTCCCTTTTTTTTTTTTTTTTTGGTTACACATATAAACCTCAGTTCATTTTTACTGAATATCTGGTGATTGTTTGCTTTACTTTAAGTTCTGCTTCCTAGAAATCATTTGACTCTTTGCACTTTTCCTTTGGCATTAATTTGAAGAGGCTGATTTTTTATTTTTATTTTTGTAAAGTTCCTCTACAGCATGTTTTGTAACAAGGCTATATATATATATATATATATATTTTTTTTTTCTCATGGGGCCACATCGTTTTTTCTCATAGACTTTCATGTTGTCCTGCTATATTTGGTTTGAGAGTCAGTAATAACATTAATTAGAAGAAAAATCCTTTAAAATATTGACCCAGACTAGATATTGCTTTTTATTTTTTTTAAACAACATGTTCAGGAAATTGAAAGCCACTTTGTTGCTACAGCACTTATTCACATACAAGACCTTAATATGTCTGCATAATTTCATTCTTTCTAGTTAAAGGAACAAATTTCTTAGTGTAGTATCAACTCACAGAGTTGATAACTTAGTGTAAGCTGTAACTTAGTGCTCTTCAGTCTGACCCACAACACACTCAGCATCCACAAACCAGTGCACTGAGCTGGTAGTGCACGAGGATCAGAGTGGAGTGTGATCTTAAAGTCAGTATCAAAAACCACAGCATATAAGCTCACATCCAAGTGCACATTCGTCCTTATTCTCCACATGAAATAATGCACTCAATACTCTTATATTTTGAAGATGATTGAAGTTCGTGGAACAAAAGGGCTATTAATGCTATACAAATCAAACTGATGTTGCAATGGACAACCGCTACAACTCCATCTGGAGCTCGTAAAAATCCAGAAGGCTTGTGTTCTCTGAGACCAAAATGTGGGCAGATGCACACTGACCTCTTTCAAAGGGAAATGAAGAAATGCTTCAAAATGTAAAGGATATAAATCAGCTTTCACACACATACTCCCCATGGTTCAGTGAGAACTGAATTTGAGATCCACTTGAATAGCATATTTCAGAACTGGATTAAATTAAAATTCATAGCAGTGGCAAAATATGTAAGCATAACTTTCTCCCACTAGTCAAATATGACAGAACCACAATAATCAGGGTCAGGTGGTCAAGCCTAACTGTCATTTAGAAGAGCTCAGGTATACCAATTTGACCTACAAAGAAATAGGCTTTAAAGCACTATGTACCTCTCACCCAAAACTCTCTCGATTTAGTTAAGGAAAATTCTAGTGGTTTAAAATCATATTAAAGATCAGTTGTCATTTAAAAAGTATTATCTGTTTGTAATGCCAAACAAATATCAAATCAGATCTACATTGTGCATTAAAAGCAATAATTGAGTGGTGAGTTTTTGGTGTGTTGACCTCAAAAACAGCAATAACATCCAGGGAAAATAAATCTATAATGCTACAATTCTTGTTATGTTCTACCTTTACGGGCTTGTGTATACTTAGATTGCATGTGGATTTCACTGGACAATTAAAGAAGGAAGGTTCAAGAACCTCTACTGAGGGGTGGAAGAAATCAAAAACTATGGAGACAATGAGGTGTGTGGAAATGTCAAGAGGCTTAGAAGACAGGTCTCAGAGAATGCTGTTCAAGAAAGGGAGCCTGGAAGACCCAGAAGAGAGTGTCCTGTTTTTGGTAAACAAGTAGGGTTTCTGTTTGCTGAGTTTCTTTTACTTTTTAAAGTTATTGCTTAAAGGCTTACCCATGTCACATTAATCCTTAATAAATAATTATTGGGTGAATTTATTTTATTCTTGACTATCAGTGATTATCCATCCTAAAAGGTTTACGCAAGGAGGAATAATTCTTACTACTCATATTAATATGCCAGCAAGTTTGGAAAACTCAGCAGTGGCCACGGGACTGGAAAAGGTCAGTTTTCGTTCCAGTTCCAAAGAAAGGCAATGCAAAAGAATGCTCAAACTACCGCACAATTGTACTCATCTCACATGCTAGTAAAGTAATGCTCAAAATTCTCCAAGCCAGGCTTCAGCAATACGTGAACCATGAACTCCCTGATGTTCAAGCTGGTTTTAGAAAAGGCAGAGGAACCAGAGATCAAATTGCCAACATCTGCTGGATCATGGAAAAAGCAAGAGAGTTCCAGAAAAATATCTCTTTCTGCTTTATTGACTATGCCAAAGCCTTTGACTGTGTGGATCACAATAAACCGTGGAAAATTCTGAAAGAGATGGGAATACCAGACCACCTTACCTGTTTCTTGAGAAATCTGTATGCAGGTCAGGAAGCAACAGTTAGAACTGGACGTGGAACAACAGACTGGTTCCAAATAGGAAAAGGAGTACGTCAAAGCTGTATATTGTCACCCTGCTTATTTAACTTATATGCAGAGTACATCATGAGAAATGCTGGACTGGAAGAAACACAAGCTGGAATCAAGATTGCTGGGAGAAATATCAATAACCTCAGATATGTAGATGACACCACCCTTATGGCAGAAAGTGAAGAGGAGCTAAAAAGCCTCTTGATGAAAGTGAAAGAGGAGAGTGAAAAAGTTGGCTTAAAGCTCAACATTCAGAAAATGAAGATCATGGCATCCGGTTCCATCACTTCATGGGAAATAGATGGGGAAACAGTAGAAACAGTGTCTGACTTTATTTTTTTGGGCTCCAAAATCACTGCAGATGATGGTTGCAGCCACGAAATTAAAAGACTCTTACTCCTTGGAAGAAAAGTTATGACCAACCTAGATAGTATATTCAAAAGTAGAGACATTACTTTGCCGACTAAGGTCCGCCTAGTCAAGGCTATGGTTTTTCCTGTGGTCATATATGAATGTGAGATTTGGTCTCTGAAGAAGGCTGAGCGCTGAAGAATTGATGCTTTTGAACTGTGGTGTTGGAGAAAACTCTTGAGAGTCCCTTGGACTGCAAGGAGATCCAACCAGTCCATTCTGAAGGAGATCAACCCTGGGATTTCTTTGGAAGGAATGATGCTAAAGCTGAAGCTCCAGTACTTTGGCCACCTCCTGCGAAGAGTTGACTCATTGGAAAAGACTCTGATGCTGGGAGGGATTGGGGGCAGGAGGAGAAGGGGACAACCAAAGATGAGATGGCTGAATGTCATCGCAGACTCTATGGACGTGAGTCTGAGTGAATTCCAGGAGTTGGTGATGGACAGGGAGGCCTGGCGTGCTGCGTTTCATGGGGTCGCAAAGAGTCAGACACGACTGAGAGACTGAACTGAACTGAACTGAACTCATATTAAAATGTGGCCAAGAGAGTGATCACATAGTAACAAAAATGTGATGTGAGCTGCGATAACCCCTACCTGACTGCGATAACCCCTGACCATCTGCTTTACTGACAACTGAACGTTTACCACATATATTTCATCTCCCCGGGAGCAAAAATACTTATAATATATGTAATAAACATACATCTGGAAAAGACAGGATAGAAAGATCACCTAGGGTCCTTAGGTGTGATTTATTCCAGTGTTTCACTTTATAGAAGGGGAAACTGAGGCACAGAGAGGTCATGTGGTTTGGATATGACATTCACTGTGATTCTAGTGCCAGGACTCACTTCTAGGCTTTTCTGCCATGTTAAATAGTTACCAACTTTCAGGTAATTTGGGGCTTCCCTTGCTGATAAAGAAAATACCTGCAGTGTGGAAAACCTGGGTTCGATCCCTGGGTTGGGAAGATCCCCTGGAGAAGGGAAGGGCTACCCACACCAGTATTCTGGCCTGGAGAATTCCATGGACTGTGTTATCCATGGGGTAGCAGAGAGTCAGACGTGATGGAATGACTTTCACTTCACTTTACTTCACTTCAAGTAATTTGACTTCAATTCCCTTTCTGTGCAGTCATGGTTTTGATTTGAGGATCGTTTCTCGAGACACATCAAGGAGGTTATTTATTCATGTTTCTAGTTATTGCTGAAAGCAAACACGATTATTTCAAGAAGTAGCAATGAGATTTTTACTGAGGGTCTGCTGTTGGGTGTCGTTGTAAGATGCACCTACTCTGGATGTACTTTACCATGAGGAATGATTTATGAAAGATTTAGGACTTTTTGGAAAGAATAGAGAGAATAATGATACATAATGAAAATTTAATAATGAAAAAAGAGTGGTTTTCTCCTAAAGGTCATGGCTGGCCACTCACTGAGTTATAACATCCATAAAAACAAAAGCTAATGTTTATAACTGATTATAATGTAACTCAAGCTGTTCAAAACACATTATTTGATTTTACTTCTTTTATCCTTACTATGATACTACCAGAGTTTGAGTAATTTGCCCAGATATTAAGGCTCACATTCAGGATTCCATCTCTAGCATTTTGCTTTCAGAATCCAATGCATTAAACAATACAGACCCTTTTATAGAACAAACCTTATTTCCTACACTCTCTTCTTAGGTGCTCATTATTAGAGTTTCCACCCTCACACTTGTGTGACCTGAATCTCTAACACTTCAGTATGAATCACTTATATTAATTGTTTTCCTGCAATGTAAGGAGATACTCTGATAAAGGAGGTCCTGGTGTTTGAGGTTGACTAAACTAGGGTGATGTAAAATATAGAACTTCTCAAGATTAATTAGCAAAATGCCAAAAATTTTCCTATGGCCAGTTCAGTTCAGTTCATTTCAGTCACTCAGTCTGACTCTTTGTGACCCCATGGGCTGCAGCACACCAGGCTTCCCTGTCCATCACCAACTCCTGGAGCTTACTCAAAATCATGTCCGTTGAGTCAGTGATGCCATCCAACCATCTCATCCTCTGTTGTGCCCTTCTCCTCCCACCTTCAATCTTTCCCAGCATCAGGGTCTTTTCCAATGAGTGTTCTTTTCATCAGGTGGCCTTAATATTGGAGTTTTAGCTTCAGAATCAGTCCTTCCAATCAATATTCAGGACTGATTTCCTTTAGGATGGACTGGTTTGATCTAGCAGTCCAAGGGACTCTCAAGAGTCTTCTCCAACACCACAATTTAAAAGCATCAATTCTTTGGCACTCAGCTTTCTTTATAGTTCAACTCTCACATCCATACATGACTACTGGAAAAATCATAGCTTTGATTAGACCTCTGTTGGCAAATTAATGACTCTGCTTTTTAATATGCTCTCTAGGATGGTCATAACTTTTCTTCCAAGGAGCAAGTATCTTTTAATTTAATGGCTGCAGTCACCATCTGCAGTGATTTTGGAGCACAAAAATAAAGTCACTGTTTCTATTGTTCCCCATATATTTCCCATGAAGTGGTGGGACCAGGTGTCATGATCTTAGTTTTCTGAATGTTGAGCTTTAAGCCAACTTTTTCACTCTCCTTTCACTTTGATCAGGAGGCTCTTTAGTTCTTCATTTTCTGCCATGAGTGTGGTGTCATCTGCATATCTGAGGTTATTGATATTTCTCCCAGAAATCTTGATTCCAGCTTGTGCTTCATCCAGTCCAGCATTTCTCATGATGTACTCTGCATATGAGTTAAATAAGCAGGGTGACAATATACAGCCTTGACATACTCCTTTCCCGATTTGGAATCAGTCTGTGTCCAGTTCTAACTGTTGCTTCTTGACCTGCATACAGATTTCTCAGGAAGCAGGTCAGGTGGTCTGGTTTTCCCACCTCTTTCAGAATTTCCCACAGGTTATTATGATCTACACAGTCAAAGGCTTTGAAATAGTTGATGAAGCAGAAGTAGATGTTTGTCTGGAACTCTCATGCTTTTTCGATGCATGTTGGCAATTTGATCTCTGGTTCCTCTGCCTTTTCTAAATCCAGCTTGAACATCTGGAAGTTCATGGTTCATGTACTGTTGAAGCCTTCCTTGGAGAGTTTTGAGCATTACTTTGCTAGTGTGTGAGATAAGTGAAATTGTGTGGTAGTTTGAGCATTCTTTGGCATTGCCTTTCTTTGGGATTGGAATGAAAACTGATCTTTTCCAGTCCTGTGGCCACTGTTCAGTGGTCAGTGGCAACACTCTATTTTGTGAGGAAGTGGATTATAGTAAGAAATCTTGTCTAAAATGCTGGAGATGCAATTCTGCCATTCTTGTCCTGTGTGACCTTCAACAAACTTCCTTTGTCCTTCCCGGAATTTATCCTTCATGTTTGTCTTTGGGTATATCATCTGTGTAATCCAGAGACATTACTTTGCCAACAAAAGTCCATCTAGTCAAGGCTATGGATTTTCCAGTGGTCATGTATGGATGCAAGAGTTGGATTGTGAAGAAAGCTGAGCACCGAAGAATTGATGCTTTTAAACTGTGGTGTTGGAGAAGACTCTTGAGAGTCCCGTGGACTGCAAGGAGATCCAACCAGTTCATTTTAAAGGAGATCAGCCCTGAGTGTTCTTTGGAAGGAATGATGCTAAAGCTGAAACTCCAGTACTTTGGCCACCTAATGTGAAGAGTTGACTCATTGGAAAAGACTCTGATGCTGCAAGGGATTGGGGGCAGGAGGAAAAGGGGACCACAGAGGATGAGATGGCTGGATGGCATCACTGACTCGATGGACGTGAGTTTGAGTGAACTTGGGAGTTGGTGATTGACTGGGAGGCCTGGTGTGCTGTGATTCATGGGGTCGCAAAGAGTCGGACACGACTGAGCGACTCAACTGATCTGAATCCTCTTTATGCTTTCTTCTTGTTCCAAACATTTAGAAATTTAGAGCTTGTTTTTCCCGCAGGACCAGTGTTCTATGAAAGCAGACTATCTAACTTGTCTGCAGATAACAGTGTAGGCTACATGTTCCAAGAGCACACTCTTCTCTTACTTTTATGGTGAGTCTTTTTCAAGTGTCAAAGCAGGCAGGACTGCCTCCAAGCCAGCTCATCATTGACAAGAAATCATTATAGTGCCTGGCATTACTCCTACCCATTTCCTTTGATTCCTCACTTCTCAACTCAGTCATAATGGAGAGAGGTTCTCCATTGGCCTATTTGGGTAGAGAAGGTGTGGAGAGGATGGGGGAAGGTGACAGGAAGGAGAAAGAATTATTTGAGCTGTCTGTAGGGCTCTGCACAGCCTGAATTGATTATCTTGGGTTCCCATAAGGGCATCTCTCCTTTAAAACAGCTGGATGAAGCAAAGAGCCTACTCCACAGTTAGGAAGAGTGAATGCAATGCTCCTCCATGGAATAAAAGAGAATACAATTATCATCATCTTGAAAACCATCACTCATCACCAGGTCTCATCACCAAAGACAAAAATAGCTCCCACTTTAATACCTTGCATTCTGTCTTGGCAGTCCCTCCCTTATTTTTTCCTCTATTAATCATTCTGTACATTTTAAATGTTTCACAATTTTAAGTATTAAAGTAAGAAACCACACTATACAATTTGCTTAGGGTTCAGAGATATCAGCACTGTGGAAATTGGTGGGGGATGTTGAGCTGGTTTTGGAGGGGGAGTTTCCTGAAGTTGGAAGAGGAAGGGAAAGAAGGAATAAACAAGCACACCAATCAGGGTCCAAGATAACCCTCTTTCAGGTCACAAGAATCTTCCTCTCCTATTTTCCAGAAGGATATAGTCCAGAGGAAGCCATTAGAGTGCATTATCTTGGCAACTTTAAGAATAAATCATCTGGTTCCAATGTGATTCACGTTTCACTGTCAAGATGCACAGAAATCAAAACCACAGAACCTCACACTTCTAATCAATGCAGGCTGTGAGAATGAAACTGTGTTCTATTTCCCTCTCCTCAGCGTCTATCATTGGATGGAAACTCAAAGCATGGAAGAAGCTCAGTGTTGGCTGAATGGACCTATGTAAATCTCAACATTGAGCATTTCAAGAAAAGACAAAGGCAACAAAATAAAGAATATGAAGACACATGCAAAAGACCTTCCTTCCTCAATCCATTTCTACACATACATAAGACACCAGAAAGTCAACCAAAATTTAATGTAGTTTGTACTCTGCTGAAAGGGCTTAGTGATTTGCCCTGAATTTCAACTAGTTTGCAAAATTTCCAGACCTAATGTCGCCTTCCTCTTGTTTGAAGGTAACAAGAAGTGGGAATTTCCACGCATGTGTGCCCCTGGGCCAGCAGATGGCGATGTTTCTCAGTTTTTACACCAAGACTAATGGGCCAGAGGCCATTAATGATGCAGGGTGTGTTTATCAGATGGCTGTTAAATCAGCTCAAAATTTGTAAAGAACGGCAGATAACCCCTTATTTATTTATTTTTACTTAGAGTTGATGAATTCAGTAAAATTCCATAATGGGAAAATGATCACTGTGTTTGTGTTGGGGTCAGGACCAGCGGAGGACTTGAATCTCTGAATTTGTGATGGTTGAGCAGCTCAATTTTATCTTCGTCAGTTGCTTTTTAAAATGAGATTCCTTTTGCGCTGCCTTCTGGCAGCCTGGATTTAGTCGATGTGGGACCAGAGGGCACCTGACAGCAGCTGGTTCGTTTCTTTTCCATTTCTTTATTTATTATTTATTATTTTTTTTTTTTTTATTTTTTAAATTTTAAAATCTTTAATTCTTACATGCGTTCCCAAACCTCCCCCAGCATCAGCCACGTTGGCCCTGGCTCCAGGCGTGGGATCAGAACCTGTGTGGGGCTGGGTCGGGACGCAGAGCAACGCTGCTGGTGTGAGGATGGGAAGGGAGGGCGCTCGGGCGGCTTCTCCTGGGTGGCACCCTTAGCTGAGCAGGAGAACTGGAGGTGGGTTCCCCCTGCCCTGCCTAACACAGCAGATATAGCATTGAGAGCCAGGCTCTGCCTGAAGAGAGACAGGTGTGTTTTAAACAGAGTGAGGGAAATTTGCAGAGTAAATTGGTCTTAAAATATTGCCCGTTCTGTGTGCTGTCTCATTAAGGGAAATGGTACCCCCTGGGATCCAGAGGCTTTTTTTTTCCCTCCCCCCCTCTTTTTTTTTTTTTTAGGTCTGGAGGTACCATTATCCCACTGTATGATATTAAACTTGTTTTCTCATCTGTAATATGAACTCCTTGAAGAATAATCTCCAATCATATCTAAATTATATTCTTCTAAACTAGCAGTGCTGGCTGTACAGGGGAATTTTTGAATGCCAAGGCTCCACTCTCACCCAACTATATAAGAATTTCTATGGATGGGGCCTCAGCATGAATCTGATTGATGCTGTCCAAGTGATTCTAGTTGAAAGCCAAGTGTTGGGAACTGTCACTCTAACCAGGGATTCTCAAAAGAAAGTCCCAGGACCAGCAGCCTCAACTTCACCCAAGAACTTACTAGAAATGAAAATGGTCAGAACCAGAAACTCTAAAGATTCATGTTTTAACGAGCTCTCCAAGTGACTGTGATACAAGCTGAAGTTGGAAAACTATTGTTGCGTTTGGGAGGATGGGGTTTCCCCATGTTTTTGCAATTAGGTGGTACCAGACTTTGGGAGTTGGCTGTGAACATAGATGTTCTATATCATTTCCTAGCCTGAGATTTTTATTGCGGGCACTTGACCTTTCATTTTCTCAATCCCCTAAGTTATGTGAGTCTAACAGCCAGGATGTAGCATGGTGGACCCCCTGTTAGTTTGGACCCCTGTGTTGCTAGATAAGTGCCTTGTGAATGAGTAAAAGACAACAGAAAACTTTGATGTATTAAGTGATTGAAATTTTGTAACTGTTTACTGCCTTATACTCTGTCCTTTCTGATTAAAACAATTATTCATGCTGTAGTTCCAACTGTTTGGTTGGGTTGTTGTTAATAGGAAGAGAAAGGGCTTCCTATCTCTTATGCTATGTTTTAATTACGTTGAATGAAATTATTGGACTGTGGAAAAGGTGCTACAACTTAGGGAGTATACAAAGAAAGGCCTGTCATCTGGAGAGAAAGTTGGAGCAGATCATGAGAAAGAGGTGGAATGCAAACAGGACTCCCATCCCTAGAGTTTTCAAACTTAAACTATCAGTTTCACATTTTTGCTGAGAGGATATAGTTTAGGTCTAAAATTTTAGAAATGTTTTGATATCTGGGTCAGATTCAAACATTACAGAAAAGGGGATAAAATTGAAAAAAAAATTCAGCCTCATATTCTGAGGTATCCAAATAATCTATTTTTGCTACTATAGTGTCCAAATATTGGGTTCTGTGTTTGCAGCCTTTAAACTTTTTCTTAAGACCCTGAATAGTCATGGTGAAATTAGGAATTTGGTATTGTTTTTCATCCATTGTAAGAGTCCAAATCTTGAAGGGCAATCTCTTTATCTTAAACACTTTCCTGATGGATTATTTTGTCTCTCAGTGACAAAAAATATAAAAAATTGTATTCTTTCACTGAGGCAAGTGTCTTTGGGATTGGTCTATGTACTAGTCTGCTTGGGTATTTATAACAAAATACCAAAGATGGGGTGACTTAATAATAAAATCTGTTTCCTGATAGTTCTGGAAACTAAAGTTCTAAGAACAAAATGATGACAAAGTTGGTTTCTTCTGAGGCCTCTCTCCTTGGCTCACTGATACTTGCCTTCTCTTTGTGTGTACATGCTTGGTTTTTCTTCCTCATCCCCTTATAAGGGAGTGTTATAGTCCCACCCTTACAACCTCATTTAACCTCAATTACAGTCCTCTCTGTATCCAAGGAGTGACTCGTTCCGGGGACCCTGTGTATACCAATACCTGAAGATAGCCAAATTCCTTGTATAAAATGGTAGTACAGTCAGCCCTCTGTATCTGGGGTTCAACCTCTGTGGATACAGAAACCCAGTTGTATTTGCTTAGAGGCCCTATCTTCAAACTTAGTCACATGGAGGGTTAGTACTTAAACATGAAGTTTAGGGACATACCATTCAGTTCATAACAAGTTTTCTCCTCACTGCTTCTTTTTTTATTTTATGAACTTATATCTATTATTCTATAAAGGCTGTTCACAGCTCTGATTATATCCAATCCCTACTTCATTATCTCTTAATAGAAAATTTCTCAGACCTTTGTCATTTTTGCACAGATCTTTTATTGATCATCATTTTTCCTAATTGCCAACAGATTGTTGTCATCAAAATCATCAGCATCATTAATATTTTCACCATAACCAACACTTACTGATACTTTCCTGTGTTGCTAGAGCCTGAGCTAAGTTACAGTGATCAAAACATTATACATTTGACCATTCCCCTTCAGTTTGCTCATCTTTTCTGACTTGAACCTTCTATCATCATATTTGTATATGCCTTTGACATGGAAGTACAGCTTTGGTCAAAAAAATGTACCTCTAATCCTTTATGTATATCTTGCTCATTCCTATCTTTGTCCATTTGCTCAATATTACAATGTCCTTATTTGCCCCATTAAGATACGACCCTTGGTACTTTGTTTATAAACAATAAATGCTCAACTCTCATTCCTCTAGGGAGTTCTCTGTGACTTAATCCATCATTTAGTTAGGAGGGCTCAACAAAAGCTGCTATTATGTCTGTGTAAGAATTTTTCCCTATGGAGCTGTGTTGCAGATCTCCCAAGAGTTGATCTGATTGGGTCATTAAGATGAATGAAATATTGACTATTCAGTGGGCTGTTATTTCAGTCATCTTAATGAGAGTTTTAGATTGACCCTAAGGCATACCAAATCTTTATTTGATGATTGACCGAGAAGCAATTAATGTCTGTTTTGCTCTACATGAATTCTCTGCTCCGTTCAACCATCTCATTCCCCATAAGCCCTCTAAACATGAGCTCTGCATGTGTGCTTGCACACTTGCACATGCACCCCTCCCCCCACACACAAACAGCTGTAGAGCAGCTGGTAGAGTGAATTCATACCCTGCACGTTACTAGCTATATGAGCTAGTAACTTCTCTGAGCTAGTAACTGTAACTTCTCTGAGCATGAATTCCATAATGCTGCTGCTGCTGCTAAGTCACTTCAGTCGTGTTCGACTCTGTGAGACCCCATAGATGGCAGCCCACCAGGCTCCCCCATCCCAGGGATTCTCTAGGCATTTCCTTCTAAATGCATTTCCTTGCCATTTCCTTCTCCAATGCATGAAAGTGAAAAGTGAAAGTGAAGTTGCTCAGTCTTGTCTGACTCTTAGCGACCCCATGGACTGCAGCCTTCTAGGCTCCTCTGTCCATGGGATTTTCTAGGCAAGAGTACTGGAGTGGGGTGCCATTGCCTTCTCTGGAATTCCCTAATGAACGTATGCAAAATGACAAATCTGATCATTTTTGATATTTGTCACTGGAGGTGTACACAACTATAAGGCTGCCTTTTGCATTCATATAAAGATCTGTCTCAAACTCTGCTCCTATTTTGAATGCCTTCCCATGATTTCTGCATGTCCAACTTCTACCCTCTTCAGCTTCAGCTCCAGTTCTCTCTGAAGATTTTCTTGGCTCCTCTGTGACTGACTGTGTATTATATTTTCCAATTCACCATGCTAACACTATTGTCTTATCCCATTTGTGAATATTGGATATGTTCCAATAGAGAAGGACTTTATATATGTTCACAGTCCTAACCCTTTATTATTCAAAAGAGAAAACGAGAAAAACAGATCAATGACTTGTCCAGGAATATAGGCCAGACAACCTTAAACAGTGAAACATTCCTTGGACCCAGGAATTCAGTGCTGGCTGCTGCCTTTCCCGTAAACTTCATTAGATATGTGATGAGAGAAGTGATGGGAAGTTTTCACTGAAAATGTGGGCCTTTTTGGTGTGTTGAAGAGTATTTGTAGTTGTTTGATTTTTTTGCAGGAGAGGGAATAAATTATGTCCCTCTCTTTACCTCCACAGGTTCATGAACCAGTTGAGAATGAGATGAGAGTCAGAGAGACGGATATTATTGGTAAGGCTAGACTGAAGAATGCAGTGCAGACTTGTGGTTGAAACAGCGTATCTTAGCAGCATTCCTCATACTTCGATCCTGGTATAACTCCCAGGATTGCCCACCCACCCCCACCCCCAACACACACTTGTTCTCTGTAAAGGAGAGTGTATGCTAGGAAAATGCTCTTGTGTGGCAGCTCTGCCTCATCCCTGCCAGTCCTGGCACTAGAGACAGTAAGAGAACTCCCTGTGAGAAGGCAGACTTGAGCCATTGTCTGGTTGAGTTCACCCCGTGGAGGGCAGGGACACAACAAACATTCGTCAGGCATGCAGGCTGGTTTGTGAGAGATCCCAGGAGTCTGCTCTACTCAGTTCCTTCTTTCTAACCTCATCAGACACACAAGTAACTCCTCAAACCCTTGTCAAGGAGTTACTGGTGTGGGATTCTTAGGTATAGTAAAGTACAGTATAGTGTAGTGTGGTACAGGGTAGTGTAGGGTAGTATAGTATCCTATAGCATAGTGTAGTGTAGCATAGTACAGTGTAGCATAGAATAGTGTAATTTAGTATAGTGTGTAATATCTGGACTAACTGGGAACTCTAGGGGATGGGCAGTGGAGCATGGTTCTGTCTGCGTACTGCATAGAAGTCTACCTTTGTGCCTGTGTGTGTCTTTCTCTGTCTGCAATTTTGGAGTCCCACAGCTCTTGGAATTTACCAGGGTCAGAAAATAATCTTGGTTCTTCCGCAAATGTTTGACAGTACTGTGCCCAGACTCAGAATTGAGGCTTTAATGTCAGTTTGTCTCTTTATCTGATGCTGAGGACTTTACAAAATATTTCATTTTTTCCAGGATATTTTAGATGAGGAAAGGCTTCTTTCCTTCATGGATGGAGGAGCCATTTATTTATTTTTTATTTATTTAAAGTCCTCAGTCGTGTCTGATTCTTTGTGACCCCACAGACTATAGCCTACCAGGCTCCTCCCTCCATGAGATTCTCCAGGCAAGAGTACTGGAGTGGATTGCCATTTCCTCCTCCAGGGGATCTTCCCAGCCCAGGGATCAAACCTGGGTCTCCCGCATTCCAGGCAGACGCTTTAACTTCTGAGCCTCCAGGGAAGCCCGGAGGAGCCATAGGGTTTGCAAAAAGTCAGACAAGACTGAAGCAGCTTAGCATGTACACATGCATAGAGAAGGAAAATTATACTTCCTGGAGGACATTGACTGATTCAATTGCCCACTTATTATAACCTAATTAATTTAGGTGGAAGGTCCAGTTGAAAAGATCACCATGGTTTCCAGGCCCTATAACATTTTTTTCCCTGAACATCCAGGGCTCCTAGTCACCAGAGTCATTGTTTTGTAAAACCATTGTTAATGCTGCAAAACCAACATTTCCTATCTAATACTGCCTTCCTTGGGGAAGCATGTGGCTTTATGTGTAAAAACAAAAACAAAAAAACAAAATGAGAATTACCAAAACTCTAGCTCACCCTGGTAACAGTATCTGCTGATCCAGTCACTGGCATAGAATTTTGACTCTGATATTGAAGGCTATCAGGAAGATATCTAGGAACTAACATGTGTTATTCTTGTTCTTACTGTACTTTTGCATAGCTGATCAACATTTTGCATAGCACCAACATTTTGGGGCAACATTAGCTAGGGGGAAAAGAGCAGTGTACTGTGAGGAGGTGTGGTCAGGAGGCTCACGTTCTAGAATAGCTCCACCATGGTCAACCTCCTTAGGCAAGCCACTTCATCTCTGGACTTTGTTAGATTATCTTTACAGTCTCTTCTAGCACTGAGTTCTATGGATCTGATGCCTCTGACCTTGGAGACATGGCAATATACAAAAGAAACACTTGTATGTGCATATGAACACAGAAAGCAACTCTGTTTACAAATGGGATGGTGCAAAGACAGCTTAAGCCTAAGGAGATCACAGCTGAGGCGATCACAGTCCTGGATTATTCTTGACTTCTATAGTGAATATTTCTGTCCATCCCACTTTGCCTTTCAGATGCTAATTAATTTATATTTTTCTGCAGTCTTCAGGCTCATTGCAATACAGGAGCTAACATGCATGGGAGGTAGGTCAGCTGGACTAATGATTCATAGGAAAGGAATATCTCACACAGAAAAATATAAACTGGAGTTAGGAGATTCTAGTTCCACATCTGTCACTAATTGCGTATTTTTATTGCTTCAGTTCAGTTCAGTTCAGTCGCTCAGTCGTCTCCGACTCTTTGCGACCCCATGAATTGCAGCATGCCAGGCCTCTCTGTCCATCACCAACTCTCGGAGTTCACTCAAACCCATGCCCATCGAGTCGGTGATGCCATGCAGCCATCTCATCCTCTGTTGTCCCCTTCTCCTCCTGCTTCCAATACCTCCCAGCATCAGAGACTTTTCCAATGAGTCAACTCTTCGCATGAAGTGGCCAAAGTACTGGAGTTTCAGCTTTAGCATCATTCCTTCCAAAGAAATCCCAGGGCTGATCTCCTTTAGAATGGACTGGTTCGATCTCCTTGCAGTCCAAGGGACTCTCAAGAGTCTTCTCCAACACCACAGTTCAAAAGCATCAATTCGGCGCTCAGCTTTCTTCACAGTCCAACTCTCACATCCATACATGACTACTGGAAAAACCATAGCCTTGGCTAGACAGACCTTTATTGGCAAAGTAATGTCTCTGCTTTTGAATATGCTATCTAGATTGGTCATAACTTTCCTTCTAAGGAGTAAGGAAAGACAAAAATAGTAGCTATTTTCCCATGCTTTAGTGATCTATATCTGCCTTATGCTAATTATTTCATATCAAAAGACTGAACTGCTGAATGAGCCATGGTATTTAAATAAACCCTGTTATTGTGCTTTTAACTTTGTCAGGCTCAGTGAGGTTAAGTGCTTTGCCTGATATTAAGCTTGTAATTCAATAACAGAGTCAAGTTCTAATCTAGTTCTCTACCCAGTGTGAAAGTTAGATCTTATTATGATATTGTCCATGTTATCCATCTAGCCATTCATGCATATATATATATATGTACACATATATATATATCTATATATATTTATAAGCTATTTATCTTATTGCATTGGATATTTTCTGAAACATCTATATTGCTGTTATTTACTGAATGTTCACTATGTGCCAGACTCTACTAGCATTCTATATGTATATCATCATGTAATACTGTTCTCAGAACTGCTTCAAGAGAATTATTTTATTACCCACTAATAGCACAGCTCAGATTCAAGCAACCATAATCTAAATATGCTAGGTAAATCATTGAATCATAAGTCTAAATAAAAAAATATAAAAAAACCATAGTCTAAATATAATATAACATACTCACCACTCTACCATGAGGTCTGTCATTCATCCACCAGATGTTTATTAAGCACTTAGGTGGTAGGTGTTATGGGTCCAGTGGTTAAAAAAAAAAGAAAGAAATCAAGCACGTTCTCAGGTTCAATATTATCAAGACCTTCTTTTTGAAAATCCTTTTACTGGGAATTCTAAACAAAGTTCAGCAATGGCTGTAGGAGATCTTGCAGTTGCAGCTATACTTTTAGAGTATTTCAAGTGTGAGACTTAGGAAACTACATGAAGGTACAGAGATTTATTTGTATATTTTCTACTAATTTTTGGTGGAAAGCTATGTGATTTATATAGAAGCATGAAAAGCTCAGATATTTGTATTTTATGAAGATTCCATCTTATAAGAACCTAGGATTGTGTCCCCATGACCACAAATCATTTCATTGATCAGTGAAATGGTAGACATTTTATTAACCACAAAAAAATCTACTCTGTACACCTTCTCATCCCCCATATTTTGAAAAGTATTCTATTATGGAAGTTTAAAACACATTCCAAAATGCACAGAAATAGTATAATGAATATTATTGCATATATCACTTTGATTCAAAATGTATAGACCCATGGGCAATCTTGTTTCATCTGTGTCTTGAGTTACTTCCAGAAATCGTATTATCTCTTCTGTACATATTTCATTATTCATCTCTAAGATATAGTAACTTTTAGAAAACATAACCACACTGTTATTATCATATATAAAAGAAGTTGAAATAAGTATTCAAATTTCTAATAATTTCATAATATCATTTTTCCCCAGTTTATTTCTTTGAATTAGATTTAGATAAGGTCCATGCATTGTTATTGGCCTTCCCTGATAGCTCAGTTGGTAAGGAATCCACCTGCAATGCAGGAGACCCTAGTTCAGTTCCTGGGTTGGGAAGATCCCCTGGAGAAGGAAAGGCTACCCTCTCCAGTGTTCTGGCCTAGAGAATTCCATGGATTGTATAGTCCATGGGGTCTCAAAAAGTCGAGCACAACTGAATGCCTTTCACTTTCATTTTTCCAAGGTTCATGCATTGTTATTGATAGCTATATCTCATGAGCTCCCTTTTAGTTTATAAGTTCTTTTTCTATTTCCTTTGCATATCATTTGCCAGAGAAATTTGATCATTTGCTTTGTAGAGCTTTCCACAGTCAGGATTTTGCTGATTGTAACACTGTGATGTTATTTAACATCTTCCTCTTCCTGTTTTTCTTGAAATTGGTAGATGTGAAGGAGGTTTGATCAGATTCAGTTTATTTTGTTTTTTTGTTTTTTTGGCAAATAAACTCACAAATGGTGATTTTTTTTTCTTCCATCAGAAAACATTTACTGTTTGGCTGTCTCTTTCTATGATGTCAGCAATCATTTTGATTCATTAATTCATTGGGGCTTTCACAATAATAATATTCTATATTTTCTTTTCATTTACTGTCCAGGATACTTCTAATAGAAGGAACTTCTCTTTTAACTATTTGGTAGCCCAGTGGTTCAGTGTGTACACGAAAGTCAGGATAGAAGTTTAACTCTTTCTCTTTATTGACCAATTTTCAAAGTGATTCAAACTACTGTCATCTTCTAATGGATTCTAATTAACTCTTTTTAAAAAGCATATCATTTTGAGCTTATATGTATATACACATGTAGACATATACATGTATATAATTTAATGTTTGTGTCAACTCTTGCTTATATAAGTTAAATCATACTTTTCCTCAACTTTTTTCTTTGTTTACAATATTACCTAGATAATCACTACATAGTAGAACATAGAGATAATTATCATTTCTTTTCACAGCAACAATTACTCCATCGTGTGACTGGCTGTTCCAGAGTTTATTAAACTAATCTCCGACTGGTAGACACTTTTCTTGGATACAGTGTCTAGTTTCTTTTTATTACAAATAGATTAGAAAATTGCTATGTTAAAATGTTAATGCATCTTTTGGCAAAATCTGTCCTGGTTTTGCTATTTTTTCTTCCCACCAAAAGTGTAGGAGAGTACTTGTTTTCCCAGAGCCTCCCCTACATGTATGATGTCAACTTTGATGTTTTGTTAACCTAATATATAAGAAGTGATGTTTTGTATTTTCCATTTGCATTTCCCTTGCTGTGAGCAACTTTTTATATAACTAAGGACTCCTTGAATTTTTATTAGTTTGGCTATATCTTCACCTCTACAGTCCATTTTTACTGTAGGCTTGTTGGACTTTAGAACTTATTAATATTTCAAGGACTTTAATTATTTTTCTGCTATATTAGTTGCAGCTTTGTTTTCCCAGTTCATCATTGATCATTTTGCATTTACACTGCCCTCATTTCATCTCATTAGTTTCAGCAACTATCTCACTTTCCATGCATGATCAAAACTACTTTATTTAGCTTCCAAGACCAAAATCATAATAATCACAACATTAGAGTGGATTATTACAAAAAATAGATTCTCAGTACCCTTTTGAGTTCAGATTCAACAGTATTACAATATTTAAGTCTTGTTCTAGTTCAACAGTTTAAAAAAGTTATAGGTTTGGTAAGGTTTAGTCAGAATGGCCTCACTAAAAACCTACCCAAACATTTATTTTATTTATCTTTTTAGTTTAGCTAAAGGTACAAGAGGAGCCTGGTGGGCTACAGTCCATGGAGTCACAAAGAGTAGGACACAACTGAGCAACACTTAAAGTATAAGTTTATATTTATTGAAAGTTCAGTAAATAACCTTTTGACTGGATTCCTTCTATATCAGTGATGAGAAGAACACATCTGTGCATCTCTAATATAGCATCCAACTCTTCTTGTTTTTGAGAAGTTTATCTATAAATGGAGGCATGATTCTAAACCTATGAACCTCACAGGGCTTTGTATTTATTTAATAATACCTAGATTAAAAAAAGCTTTAAAAGGCATAATGCACTTGAGGATGCATCATGGCTAATATTGGTGTCCAAGATGAACTCAAGTATAGGGAATAATTTGTCAGTATTGACCAGACAACTTAGAAATGATTGTGTTTCTCTCGTTTCTTGGTAATGTTCTCAACCTGTTGAACCCAGGGGCTGGTCTTATACTGAAATGGAGCAAGCACCTGTGGTCCTCCCTGCATTCAGGTTCTCAGCTTGCCTTTTGTCTGTGGAAAAACTCTAGCCAAAGGATAAGATTAATTAGAGACGTGAGAACATTCAGAAACAAAGGAAAACTGTCAAAGGAGATCAAATAATAATAATTTAGACATTAAGCATACTGCTGCTGCTGCTGCTAAGTCGCTTCGGTCGTGTCTGACTCTTAGTGACCCCATGGACTGCAGCCTACCAGGCTCCTCCGTCCATGGAATTTTCCAGGCAAGAGTACTGGAGTGGGGTGTCATTGCCTTCTCCAAGACATTAAGCGTAGTCGAGGACATTTAGTTCCTTCTTAAGGTCTATAGTAGAGTTCCGTTGTGTCCTACTCTTTGTGACTCTATGGACTGTAGCCCACCAGGCTCCTCTTGTACCTTTAGCTAAACTAAAAAAAAAAAAAAATTAAAAATAAATGTTTGAGTAGGTTTTCAGTGAAGCCATTCTGACTAAACCTAACCAAACCTATAACTATTTTAAACTGTTGAACTAGAATAAAACTGAAATATTGTAATGCTGTTGAATCTGAACTCAAAAGGGTACTGACCTCAAAAGGTCTATAGTAGAGACCTTAAGAAGGGGCAACCCACTCCAATATTTTTGCCTGGAAAATTTCATGGATGGAGGAGCCTGGTGGGCTACTGTCCATAGAGTCACAAATAGTCAGACATGACTGAGTGGCTGAGCATGCATGCATGCACACAAGGGTTATAGATAATATTTTGAGCCATATCCTATGAGCTATCTTATTGATACTGCAACTCCAATCAGGTGGAGTAAGTTAACTACACAATAATGAGACCATTGCCATGACAAAATCTACCGCAATCCCAAAATTGGCCTCAAGGAAATGGGAACAAACTGACCTTGAAACTGAAGACTTTTGTTGCTACTGTTCAGTTGGTAAATGGTGTCTAGTTCTTTGTGACTCCACAGACTATAGCATACAAGGCTTCTGTGTCCTCCACTGTCTCCTGGAGTTTAGATTCATGTCCATTGAGTTGGTAATGCTACATAATCATCTCATCCTCTGCCACCCCTTTCTCCTTTTGCCTTCAATCTTTCCCAACAGCAGAGTTTTTTCTAATGAGTTGACTCTTCGCATCAGTTGGCCAAATATTGGAGCTTCAGCTTAAGCATCAGTTCTTCTAATGAATATTCAGGGTGGATTTCCTTTAGGATAGACTGGTTTGATCTTACAGTCCAAGGGACTCTCAAGTGTCTGCTCTAGCACCACAATTTGAAAGCATCAATTCTTCAGCACTCAGCTTTCTTTATGGTCCAACTCTTACATCAATACATGACTACTTGAAAAATAGTAGTTTTGACTAGATGGTCCTTTGCCAGTGAAGTGATGTCTCTGCTTTTTAATACACTGTCTAGAGCTAAATTCCATGGATGGAGGAGCCTGGTAGGCTGCAGTCCATGGGGTTGTGAAGAGTCGGACATGACTGAGCGACTTCCCTTTCATTTTCACTTTCCACTTTCATGCATTGGAGAAGGAAATGGCAACCCACTCCAGTGTTCTTGCCTGGAGAATCCCAGGGACGAGGGAGCCTGGTGGGCTGCTGTCTATGGTATTGCACAGAGTCGGACATGACTGAAGTGACTTAGCGGCAGCAGCAGAAAAGTTGGGCCATAAAGAAGGCTGAGCACTGAAGAATTGATGCTTTTGAACTCTCTTGGACTGCAAGGAGTCAATCTTAAAGGAAATAAGACCTGAATATTCATTGGAAGGATTGATGCTGAAGTTGAAGCTCCAATAGTTTGGCCACCTGATTCAAAGAACCAACTCATTAAAGAAGGCCCTGATGCTAGGAAAGATTGAAGGCAGGAGGAGAAGTGGGCAACAGAGGATGAGATGTTTGGATGTATCGCTGACTTAATGAGCATGAGTTTAAGCAAGCTCCAGGAGATGGTGAACGACAGGGAAGCCTGGAGTGCTACAGTCCATGGGGTTGCAAAGTGTTGGACATGGTTGCTTGACTGAACAACAAGATTTGTCATAGCTTTCCTTCCAAGGAACAAGTGTCGTTTAATTTCATGGCTGCACTCACTGTCCACAGTGATTTGGGAGCCCAATAAAATCAAATCTGTCACTGCTTCCAATTTTTCCCCTTCTATTTGCCATGAAGTGATAGGACTAGATGCCATGATCTTAGTTTTTGAATGTTGAGTTTCAAGCCAGCTTTTTCACTCTCCTCTTTCACCCTCATCAGGAGGCTCTTAAGTTTGTCTTCACTTTCTGCCATTAAAGTGGTATTTTTGCATATCTGGAATTGTTGATATTTCTCCTGGCAATTTTGATTTCAGGTTGTGATTCATCCAGCTCAGCATTTCTCATGATGTTCTCTTCAGACAGGACTGAGCAACAAAGCACAGCACAACATAGCACTCCGAATATGAGTTAAATAATCAGGTGACAATATATAGCCTTGTCATGCTCCTTTCCCAATTTTGAACCAGTCCATTGTTCCATGCCCTTTTCTAGCTGCTGTTTCTTGACCCACATACAGGTTTCTCAGGAGACAGGTAAGGTGGTCTGGTACTCTCATCTCTTTAAACATTTTCCACAGTTTGAGTGACCACACAGTCAAAGGCTTTAGAATAGTCAATGAAGCAGTAGACATTTTTTCTGGAACTCCCTTGCTTTCTCCAACAAATGTTGTCAATGCGATCTTTGGTTTCTCTGCCCCTTCAAAACGTGGCTTGTACATCTACAATTCCTTGGTTCATGTACTGAAGTCTAGCTTGAAGTATTTTGATTATAATCTTGCTAACATGTGAGATGAGTGCAACTGTGCAGTAGTTTGAATGTTCTTTGACATTGCCTTTCTTTGGGATTGGAATGAAAACTGACCTTTTCCAGTCCTGTGGCCACTGCTGAATTTTCCAAATTTGCTGACATATTGAGTGCAGCACTTTAACAACATCATCTTTTAAGATTTTAAATATTGCACCTGGAAATCCATTACCTCCTGTATGTAACTGAAAACTAATTTTACTCTAAACAATCAAGATGTTGCTGACCAGACTATGGGTGACCAATTTGAAGATGACTGTCAGAGCTGACCGTGCTATTTTTGTATGTAACCCTCTTCCTTGGCCTATAAAATCCATTGCCCACTGATTGTCAGTGGCGAGGATTGGCCTTTAGACAGGTATCTGCTCTCCCTCTACCAAGTTGCCAGCAACCAAAATAAGGCAAATTTTCCATCAATGCTGCCTCTTGATTGGCTTTTGAACAACAAGCATCCAGATCCCACTTTTGGTTACAATATATCAACTGAACTTTTATTTTGTCTGTGTGCTTATATCCTGAATTTCTCTGAGAAAACAAGGAAAAGAACATATGTCTATGTGTATGCATACGACTCTAGTGGGCAGAGTTTGTGAGTGTGTGGAATATTGGAAGAACATAGAAACTTTATCTAAATAATCAGTTTGGCTTGAAATCAGTTATAGGGCTCAAAGCTTTAGATTGCTTTGCTGAGATCCTAACAGAGAAGGAAGGCAGAGGGAACCATTAAAAGAGATATTCACTCAAACCAAGATGGACAAAAAGAAAATGCCAGAGGCTATCAAAGAAACTACTGCTGATGCCTCCTTTTCTGAAGCTTCCCAGAATTTCAACTACTGAAATATAATTTTGGTCTTTTTTCATCACCTTAAATAGTTGTCTGGGCTTCCCTGGTAGCTCAGATGGTAAAGCATCTGCCTGCAATGTGGGAGACCTGGGTTTGGTCCCTGGGTCTGATCCCTGGGTCAGGAAGATTCCCCTGGAGAAGGAAATGGCAACCCACTCCAGTACTCTTGCCTGGAAAATTCCATGGACGGCGGAGGCTGGTAGGCTACAGTCCATGGGATTGCAAAAAGTCGGACATGACTGAGCAACTTCACAAAAAATATAGTTGTCTTGCTTACATGTTCAGAATTTGTCCTGTGTCCATGACCATATTTTAACATTCTTTGTTAAAATATTCTGTTCCCTAAACCTGTATTTTAGGACATAGTTCATGTTTTCTTGTCCTTATAATTTTTCCCCTAAGTAATTCAGTTCACCCTAATGTGTTATTTTAAATTAAATTGCCTTTTTGTGTAATACCAGACAGATCTTTGAATTAAGAGGCCATAACTGCAAGAAGCTTCGGAGTATATTAAGTTTAAAACATCATTTTACTCACAAGAAAGCTGCAGTCTAGAAAGCCGGAATTCTCAAAGTTTACACCTATTTCCAGCTTGACAGAACTAGGAAAACAATCAGGTCCCTTGATCCCAGCCTTGGGCTCCTTCCACCCCAACACTTACTCTCAATTCTTGCTCTGACATAAACCTGCTGTGTAAGCCTCAGGCAGTTTCTGTGGCCTCCCTTTGCCTTGGCTTTCTCATTAAAAATAAAATGGGGCCTGTATAAATTTCTCTGCTTCTGTTTCAGATGTGCTTTCTGAATCAGAAAAGACATATGAATTCACATTTCACAACTGGACCTAAAAGTCACTTTCATATAATAAGATTCTATCCAAAGGTAATACAGTGTTCTATTGAGACAGCAATGGACCAAGCTTATGCAGAATTGATTTTGGTTGACGATAATGATATTGACAATGCAACAAAGATGTCTGCGTATGTGTTATCCTGGGGCTAGTGAAGTAAAGAAAAAAGTTTTAAAGTTAGAGTGTGAGGGCAAAGTAAAAAACACAGCAACAACAAAAGAAAATGAATACAAACCTGAACACCTCAGAACAACCTCCCGAAGACTCCAGGAATATGTGAGTTAAGGAGATTTCATTAAAAGGAAGTATGGGGATTTACAAAACAATAGCCAATATGTGGTAGACTAAATATCTGCTGCAGATGTAAATAGAATCTCACTTAGAAACAGCCATATCCCCTCTAGAAATAACACTGTTCATAAGAATATAACATACAATATAACCATGGTAAAGAGAAGATACATTAACCTATTAAAGAGCATCAATCTCATTTTTATTTGTATTTAAGCTTTTAATTCTGGAATAACTAGTCATTACTAGTATTTAATGGCTGGCTTGACATTCTGTAGCCCAGGATGGAGCTAAGAGCAATTAATGTACTAACAAACTGGTCATTATCTATCTTAATCATCAAATTATCTGGAATTATGACTATTACAAGCTCTAATTCTCAGTTTATAATCATTAGTTCTACATTTTTTTCTTCGTAGTGAGAAAAAAAAAAAAAGAAACTCCTTGAGTCTCAGACAGAAACAATGAGTGCCAACCTCTCCAGGATATCTTTTGTCAGGAAGCACAGATTCTGAGGTAAATCTTGTTTGCTTAATCATCATTAGGAGTCAGCAGAGTAAATGCTGGTCTGGTTGACTGAACAAACAGGCTGTGTCTTAACCTCATTAGAACATCATGCAGGGCTTACTCCTGGACAATACGGCCTCCCAAGTGTTGGAAATGTTTCTGTCAGTTCTTATCTGGTGAAAATGAATTTAGGATGGTGCTACAAACTGCAAGCTTGAGCAGAATTTATTAAATGGAAAAATTCCTAGGTGTCGTGAAGTCCTGCAAAACTTGGGCTGTGCTAGAGAAATTTATTCTCTTCACACTGCACCATTTCTACCCCATGTGAACTATTTTATGCCCTCTCTTTCTCTCCCTGCTTGTAAATATCTCTTTCCAGAGTGAAGCTAATGAACAAGCAGATATGATTCAATAAATCTTTTAAACCAGTGATAAAGTCTTAGTGGCAGGGCGGGTTCCACACCCTTGTCCTTGGAGAGCTTCTAGAGATGAAAGTAATGTGAGGGAGGGCACAGCTTTTCTCTGGAACATCATCCTTACACGTAACAACCCCACTGTGCAGAGAACCTTTCTATAGCCTGTCATGGCTCTACAACCTAGCAATTTCTTTAGTTCTTAAAACAAATTTCAATGCTTAGAATACAGTGAAATGAGGAGGAATTAAATATTTATTTTTCAAAAATTATGGTCTTAGCTTTAAATTGTTTATATTAGAAAGCAAGTAGTTCTTTTGTGGTTTTAAGTTTTTCTGGAGAAGAAAGTTTCAGATAGAAAAATAAATATTTCCAGGATAGAAATCTGATTAGAAATTTCCTGTGATAGCTGAAATTAAGGTATAAAGTATATTATATAATTTATGAAATATATAAAAATATATGAAGTAATGTGATATAAGTTACATATATTAAATAACATTTAAAAGTGTATAATAAAGGATATACTCTATCTGACACTTAGCGCACATACAGGCACTCTAGGTCCAGGCACTTGTCTGAGCCTCTGGTTAAGCAGGGTCTCAGCGCTGGCAACTATCTCGTGGTCCAGTATGGGAGATTAGTATAAACAATCTGTGATAAATGAGGAAGCTCTGGGTTTTGTGGGAGTGTCTGTGGGATGATGAGGACTAATCCAGATAGAGGTCTAAAGAAAGACTTTTGGTGAAATGAGGTTTTAGCAAAGATGTGAGTCAGCACTCTCTCTTTGCAAAGTCCCTGGAAACTTAAAAGAAAGCAGGGGGTTTACTAAGCAGCCACATCAGCAGTGCTTATTCAAAGGAACCTAAAGATTTTAGCATGGCTGGATTCTATAAGCAAGCTTAAAAGTAATTAAACACTGGAGGGGTGGTGGGGGTAGAAAAATGGAAGAAAAAATATATTTGAGTCATAAAGCTATTGTACTCACCCAGCTTGAAGATTAGGGTGCTATCTTGGACTATTAGGAATTCCAAAAGAAAGGCTTTCATACAATACATTTACTACTAGAATAGAAGAGAGGAGGTTCTTGTTGTTAGTGTCCTCTTAATGCCATCACAGAAAAGTCTGATTAACATTTCATTGCACCATTCATGGGCATAAGCTCATAGTAGGGTAATGAGGAGCCTGCAGAAATTCACACATTGTTAAGACTATAATCGTTGATAGAAAATGTCCAAAGTCTTTCCTGTGAGTCATGTATTACCAGAAGCCTCACTTTTCCTGGAATTCATCTTTTTATTCAATTTAAAAAATTCTGCCCAAATTTTCACTAACACAGCTATGCTTTTATTCCTAAGACATGCTTCAAAATACTTTCTAGAGGACATTTTCCTTAAAGAAAATTATCTGTGGTTTCATGAAGGGGGAATTCAAGGGGGTTCTTAATGTTTTTCTCTCGTGTATTTGACATGCTCTGACAATTATCTGACTTTTGAAAATAGCTCTTATTTATAGGGCAGTAAAATAGTGAAAGGTTCAACTGTGGTACCCAATTAAGCAAATATTTTGGCTTGGTCCACTGAAGATAATGTAAAAACTTGCTTATTTTTCTTCCATTTAACTCCTTTTCATCAGTTATTTGACAAGTGGTATTATTAATCTGATGATTTTTTTAAAATACTGGGATGATAACACTGAATTTTAGAAACCATTAAGCTTTTAAAAAATGTAGTACATGATTGGGCTTTCTTACATCCTCTAGTTTTATTCCCATATATTCTATATTTCATGGTTTTGCTTTTTGCTGCATTCATTATGAGTTAAAAATTCATATGTATAGAATTAATATACAAGATGCTGCTCCTAACACTTGATCACAATTTATTTTGCACAAGTAAATTCATTTAAATGAATTAATTGGGTCATTATTTACATTTATCTTTGATTCCAAATTTTATTGAGAATAACATAATTAAAGATTTGGCCCTAATAATTTTGGCATCTCCATAACTTAGGAGAAGAGAGGGACCGTTTTTTCTGTCTTTATGTTGCATCCTAATAATTTCTTCAATTACTACTTCATAGAAAAATCGGCATGGTAATGTTGTTGTTGTGTAGTTGCTAAGTCACGTCTGACTTTTTCATGACACTGTGGACTGCCCACTAGGCTCCTTTGTCCATGGGATTTCCCAGGCAAGAATACTGGTGTGGGTTGCCATTTCCTTCTCCAAGGAATCTTCCTGACCCAGGGATCAAACCTGTGTCTCCTAAGAGTTTAGTAAATAAACAAGGAAAGTTGAATTGAACAGCCCAGAGACAATTGCATTTTATCATGTGGCAAAAGATATATATTGCTAGAAGGAGGGTAATATACACATATTAAACCAGTCTAGGACAGAAGCCAACACTCCTTTAAGAAAATGATGTTTTTCCTTCACCTGACCTCCCTCAGCCTTACTGATGACTCCAGCTTTTACACTTCCCCTTGGCTCTGTATTCATAAGGCATTTACTACAGTGTTCTTTATCCTAAGTGAGTTGGTCTTTATTTTTCTCTCAAATAAACTCTTTAAGAACAATACCATTTTAAAATATCTTCTTCGGTCCCTTAGAGTCAAGCTCAGCTCCATGTAGGCAAAGAAAATAGCCAGATAACCTAATAATCAGTGTGTTGTGGCAATGGAACAGGCTATAGAAACCCTCAATTTTGTCAGATGTGGACACTTTAGTTGTTGGATTGTGGGAATATCTAGGAGGTGCTTGCACTGGGGCCAGAGTAGTCAAGAATAGTCACAAATCAGATTGGGATTATTTCAGTATCTTAGGTGGACTTTTAACCCTAGCATGAAAAAGGATTATTGTTGTCAGAACTCAGATATCTCAAACTTCTATGGACTGTGACTAAAGTCATGTCTCCTTTTGACATTCAAATCATTATGACAATTCTTCATGCTGCAAGCCTGTGAAAGCTCAGACTCTTACCATGTTCTTCTCCTCAAATGTCTTTTGACGTGTTCAGGATGGCTGAAAGACTTAGTTCCATGGATCCCTTCAGGTTGTGGTAGTCAACTGCAGCTATTAGTGGCTTCTGACTGCTGTACTGTTTTTCTGTAGTCATTTCTACCACTAGGAAACCACTTCTTTTTAGACAACTGCTATTTCCTTTGCACTTTTAACTTAAAGTGTATGCCAGGCCTTGCCCATAATTCCATACAGTAATGGATGAAGATAGCTTCTAGTGCTTGTAAAACTTACAGAAAGCCAAAGGAACCATGCAGAAACTAAAATCTGGAAAATGATATGGTTCTTCTCAAAATCCATTAGCTATGGACTGCCTCAGTGGAATCTCCAATGAGTCCCTTCTCCTTATCTCTGGCTTACTATAGGGACTAACATCCAGTAGGTAGCTTTTGAACAAGGTTCTTCTCAAAACCTTGAACTGAATTCTCTAAAGCTGAAGAAAGGAATGTGCTTTTTTATTTCCTTCCAGAGATGGTATGTCTATCTACTTCATTGCCCCTTCCCCACCCAACTGGAAGATCATTTCTAACTTCTACATTTTTCAGAGTTGTTGTTCAGTTGCTAAGTCATATCTGTCTCTTTGTGACCCCATGAAGCATGTGAGGCTTTGCTATCCCTCACCCTGTCCTGTAGTTTGCTCAAATTCATATCCATTGAGTCAGTGATGCCATTCAACCATCTCATCCTCTGTTGCCCCCTTCTCCTCTTGCTCTTAACCTTTCTCCAAATCAGGGTCTTTTCCAATGGGTCAGCTCTTCACATTAGGTAGCCAAAACAGTGGAGTTTCAACTCCAGCATCAGTTCTTCCAAAATTCTGGATCACCCCATAAGCAGAATGCTAGAAATTCACTTCAAGGTTAACTTGGGCCCAGTCCTTCAGTTGTGTCTGACTCTGTGAGCCCTATGGACTGTAGCCTGCCAGGATCCTCTGTCCATGGGCTAGCCAAAGCAAGAATACTGGATTGGGTTGTTATGCTGTCCTCCAGGGGATCTTCCCAACCCAGGGATTGATCCTGTGGTGTTTTCTGCATTTTCAGCGTCACAGGCAAATTCTTAACCACTGAGCCACCTGGGAAACATGCTCTGCTTTATTATAGTATTTCCCAGTTTCCTATTAGGAAATATTAAGCAAGAGCGCATATGTGCACATCTCAAGAGAGAAAATGGATTTCAATGAAGAGGAGTTTAAATCCTGGTCTGAGAGGACAATATAATAATAAAATGTTATGATTTACATAATTTTGCAAAATTATGCTCATTTACAGTACCCTAATAAACAGACCATGATATCTAAGTCTGAAGTATATGTTTTTAATTTCTTCATGACTTCCCTTCTTCTCTAAAATGACAGAAAAAAAGTCATCATAGATGGAAATAACTAAGGCTGTCTATCACACTGACCCCTTCTATAAGAAATATCAATGGCTTTCTCAGCTTTTAAACAAACCCTCCAACAAAATCTAGAGATCTACTCTTTACCTAATATTTTGTGACACTGATAAATTTGACATTATCTAAAAATCTAGAATTACACAGAAAATTATTAATAGATATTTTCCTTCCTGAGTACATGTAACAGGAAGCTGTGGTGTTTATGAGATACCAATGAAAATGTTAAAAAAATTTTTTAAAAAGCCATGGAGGAGGTATAAAAGCATAATAAGGGTTAGAGGAGAGTTGTGAACAGGTAACACTGGGATATGTCTGTGTAGGCAGTGTGACAGCTTGTATTGTTTTAATGACCAAAATGTATTTTATCAAATATATTTGATAATATTTACAGATGTTAATAGATATCCCTACTCTTGAACTTCTCTAATTCCTTCACCTTCTCTTGGGCAGTAGGGACAGCTTTCTGTAGGCACTGTCTTTGTTGTTGTTCAGTCAAGGAGTCATGTCCAACTGTTTGAGACCCCATGGACTACAGCACACCAGGCTTCCCTGTTCTTCACTATCTCCCAGAGTTTGCTCAAATTCATGTCCATTGAATCAGTGATGTCATGCAACCATCTCATCCTCTGTTGTCCTCTTCTCCACCTGCCTTCAAACTTTACCAGCATCAGGGTCTTTTCTAATGAGTCAGTTATTTGCATCAGGTGGCAAAAGTATTGGAGCTTCAGCTTCATATCAGTCCTTCCAATGAATATTCAGGACTGATTTCCTTTAGGATTGACTGGTTTGATCTCCTTGCAGTCCAAAGGACTCTCAGAAGTCTTCTCCAACACAACAGTTTGAAAGATCAGTTCTTCAGTGCTCAGCCTTCTTTATAGTCCAACTCTCATATCCACACATGACTACTGGAAAAATCATAGCTTTGAATATACGGACCTTAGTCAGCAAAGTAATGCCTCTACTTTTTAGCATGCTGTCTACATTTGTCATAGATTTTCTTCCAAGGTGCAATTGTCTTTTAATTTCATGGCTGCAGTCACCATCTGCAGTGATTTTGGAGCCCAAGAAAATAGTCTGTCACTGTTTCCATTTTCCCCCCAACTATTTGCCATGAATTGATGGGTCTGGATGCCATGATCTTATCTTTTTGAATGTTGAGTTTTAAGCCAGATTTTTCACTCTCCTTTTTCACCTTCATCCGGAGCTTCTTTAGTCCCTCTTCACTTTCTGCCATTAGAATGGTGTGATCTGTATATCAGAGGTTATTGATATTTCTCCTGGCAAACTTGATTCCAGCTTGTGATTCATCCAGCCTGACATTTTTCATGATTTCTTCTGCATATAAGTTGAATAAGTAGGGTGACAACATAGAGCCTTGATGTACTCCTTTCCTAATTTAGAACCAGTCTTTTGTTCCATGTTCTAATTGTTCTGCTTCTAATTGTTGTTTCTTGACCAGCACACGGGTTACTCAAGAGGCAGATGAGATGGTCTGGTATTCCCATCTCTTTCAGAATTTTCTAGAGTTTGTTGTGATCCCCACAGTCAAAGGCTTTAGCATACTCAATGAAGTAGAAGTAGATGTTTTACTGATAAAATTCTCTGGCTATTTCTGTGATACAGCAGCTGTTGGCAATTTGATCTCTGGTTTCTCTGCCTTTTCTAAATTCAGTTTGTATATCTGGAAGTTCTCAGTTCATATACTGTTAAAGTCTAGCTTGGAGGATTTTGAGCATTACTGTGCTAGCATGTGAGATGAGTGCAATTCAGTGGTAGTTTGAATACTCTTTGTTATTGCCCTTCTAGGGGATTAGAATGAAAACTGACCTTTTCCAGAAGAAAAGGAGAAACAGAAAGGCAGAAAAGGTAGAAAAAGGCAGAGGAAAGATACACTATCTGAATGCAGAATTTCAAAGAAGAGCAAGGAGAGATAAAAAGCCTTCCTAAGTGATCAATGAAAACAAATAGAGGAAAACAGTAAAATGGGAAAGACCTGAGATCTCTTCAACAAAATTTAAGCTACCAAAGGAATATCTCATGCAAAGATGGGCACAATAAAGGACAGAAATGGTATGAACCTAACAGAAGCAGAAGATATTAAGAACAAGTGGCAAGAATTCACAGAAGAACTATACAAAAGAGATCTTAATGACCCAGATAACCAGAATGATATGATTACTCATCTAGAGCCAGACATCCCGGAGTGTAAAATCTAGTTGGCCTTAGGAAGCATCACTACAAACAAAACTAGTAGTGGAGGTAATGGAATTCCAGCTGAGCTATTTCAGACCCTAAAAGAGGCTGCTGGTAAAGTGCTGCACTCAATATGCTACCAAACTTGGAAAATTCAGCAATAACCACAAGCCTGTTTTCATACCAATCCCAAAGAAAGGCAATGACAAAGAATGTTCAAACTGTCTTTGCTGCTGCTTCTGCTAAGTCGCTTCAGTCATGTCCGACTCTGTGCGACCCCACAGACGGCAGCCCACTAGGCTCCCCCGTCCCTGGGATTCTCCAGGCAAGAATACCGGAGTGGGTTGCCGTTTCCTTCTCCAATGCATGAAAGTGAAAAGTGAAAGTGAAGTCCCGACTCTTAGCGACCCCATGGACTGCAGCCTACCAGGCTCCTCTGTCCATGGGATTTTCCAGGCAAGAGTACTGGAGTGGGGTGCCATTGCCTTTGGGGAATGACAAATATGTTGGGAATAAAGAATTATGGGCCAGCTTTGACTTTGTAGAGCCTACAATAAAAACAACAGTCTGTATATCAAAACTTTCATTTACAAGAGGCAAAATTTTTTATATTAAAAAATAAACATGTGAGCTTCAAAAAAAACCACATCTTCAGTTCAGTTCAGTCACTCAGTTGTGTCCAACTGTTTGCAACCCCATGGACTGCAGCATGCCAGGTTTCCCTGTCTATCACCAACTCCTGGAGCTTACTCAAACTCGTGTCCATAGAGTCAGTGATGCCCCAACCGTCTCGTCCTCTGTTGTCCCTGTCTCCTCCCGCCTTCAATCTTTCCCAGCATCAGGGTCATTTCAAATGAGTGAGTTCTTCACATCAGTGGCCAAAGGATTGAAGCTTCAGCTTCAGCATCAATCCTTCCAATAAATATTCAGGACTGGTTTCCTTTAGGATGGACCAGTTGTACCTGCTTGCAGTCCAAGGGATTCTCAAGAGTCTTCTCCAACACCACAGTTCAAAAGCATCAATTCTTTGGTGCTCAGCTTTCTTATAGCCCAGCTCTCACATCCATAAATTGCTGGGAGCCAGCGTGAGGAATCCCACCCATGACAAGGTCATGTGGAAGGAAGCCTGACAAAACACAAGGACGTGATCAGCTTCAGAGGTTCCCCCTGGAATTTCCTGAGCATCCACCCCCCAAGACCAGAGTCTGCCTGCTTTACTGTGTTATGCTTTCCACCTACTCTTCTGTCATTAACAGGGGGC
Source organism: Ovis aries (assembly GCF_016772045.2). NCBI lineage: Eukaryota > Metazoa > Chordata > Mammalia > Artiodactyla > Bovidae > Ovis > Ovis aries. The sequence goes on along the minus strand of NC_056076.1, from coordinate 13,830,223 downwards.
TGTGCCCCCACCACCTTTTTCTGGAAAAGATTAGAGCTTTTAGATAATAAATCTCCTGGGCATAATACGAGTGTTCCAATCCAAAAACCCCTCTGATGGCTTTCTAGCCTGCCTGCAGGACTTGTACAGCTGCGCGTGATTGTTTGAGGTTTTCTGACTGCAGGAGGCACAGGAAGCTTAAAACATCCTAGGAATGTAGGGGCTTCCGAGGAGTCAAAATCATTAGAATAGGACTGATTAAAGGTTTCATTTGTTGAGCCAATACTTGCTGCCAAATTTTCATAACTTTTATTTTTAGATATAGTTGGTATATAGAAAAACAGGTAGTAGACCTAGTATTAGCAACATTAGATCTTTGAGTTAAGCACTTTCTTTGTTATAATCCACTGCACCTTTGTTCTACAGGAATGTAACTTTATTTAGTACTTTGAGGGTGATGCAGAGAAAAGAAAAAACACTTCTAGGGGAAAGGAGTTTTCTGGCTGATAGACAATTATCCAGGAAGAGAGCCATAAAAATGTTAACAGGCCTCTTAGCCAGAAGATAATGTAAACCACCTGAGACCTTTTGTATACGGGAGGGTATGCAAAAGAAAGCCTTGTTTGTCTCAATGAGCGTCAGGACTGCTGCCCCTACATAACTGTATATTCCATTATTTCTTTATGTACAACTTGGGGTATATAAGCTGATTTTGAAAAATAGTTTTTGGAGCCTTTCACCGATGCTGGGCTTCCCCATGTCATTTTTTTTCTCCCTTTTTAGGCTGAATTCCCATCTGGGGCTTGGAGGCTCACCATGTATACTTACTAGTCCTGGCTTCTAAGATCTGTAAGAGAGAGAGCCCAAGGCGGGGCACTCTCTGATATTCAAATGGACGCTGGTGGCCGGTGCAAGCTCCTTGTCTGGAACTTTATTGGCTCTCCACGTATACCAAGTTATTCAGCCTCTTTTCTCCACTTAATTTTCCTACTATACTATTTCTTCCTAATCTAATCTTATATCTCTAAATAAATAAGTTTTTCTTCACCAACACTGTCCCCGCTTCAAATTCCCTGGATCCACCGGGGCTGGACCCCAGCAATAAATGATACTGGAAAAACCATAGCTTTGACTAGATGGACTTTTTCTGCGAAGTAATGTCTCTTCTTTTTAATATGATGTCTAGGTTGGTCATAACTTTTCTTCCAAGGAGAAAGTGTCTTTTAATTTCATGGCTGCAGTCACCATCTGCAGTGATTTTGAAGCACCCCCCCCAAACAAAATAATAAAGTCTCTCACTGTTTCCATTGTTTCTCCATCTATTTGCCATGACGTGATGGGACTGGATGCCATGACCTTTGTTTTCTGAATGTTGAGTTTTAAGCCAACATTTTCACTCTCTTCTTTCACTTTCATCAAGAGGCTCTTTTGTTCTTCTTTGCTTTCTGCCATAATGGTGGTGCCATCTATATATCTGAGTTTATTGATATTTCTCCCAGCAATCTTGACTCCAGCTTGTGCTTCATCTAGCCAGCATTTCCCATGATGTACTCTGCATATGAGTTAAATAGGCAGGATGACAAATAAAGACTTGACATACTCCTTTCCCAATTTGGAACCAGTCACTTATTCCATGTACAGTTCTAACTGTTGCTTCTTGACCTCCATGCAGATTTCTCAGGAAGCAGGTAAGGTGGTCTGCTATTTCCATCTCTTTAAGAATTTTCCATAGTTTGTTGTGATCCACACAGTCAAAAGTTTTGGCATAGTCAGTAAAGCAGAAGTAGATGTTTTTCTGGAATTCTCTTGCTTTTTTTGATGATCCACCAGATGTTGGCAATCTGATCTCTGGTTCCTCTGCCTTTTTAAAATCCAGCTTGAACATCTGGAAGTTCATGGTTTATAATCTGTTGAAGCCTGACTTTCAGAAGTTTGAGCATTACTTTGCCATCATATGAGATGAGCGGAATTGTGCAGTAGTTTGAACACTCTTTGGCATTGCCTTTCTTTGTGTTTGGGATGAGAAATGTGGTCTGCTGGGAAAGGGAATGGCAAACCACTTCAGTATTCTTGCCTTGAGAACCCCATGAACGGTATGAAAAGGCAAAAAGATAGGACTCTGGAAGATGAATTCCCCAGGTTGGTTGGTGCCCAATATGCTACTGGAGATCAGTGGAGAAATAATTCCAGAAAGAATGGACCACATCTTGAAGGACTAAATACATAATTTTTATTTATTTATTTTAACCAACAGCTAAGAAAAAGAAGGCAAAGAGAACCTGGAACCAATGGATTGGTCCTTATAATTTCTGCCCAATAGTGACACAAAAACACTTCCTCTCACATCCTATTTGCAAAGTAAGTCATATAATCTTGTAAAATGAGAATAGTTTTAGGTAAGTATGCAAATTATCATGTTTGATCTTTATATTTTGTAATAAGCTTGATTTTTAGATTCAGTGCAATCTCAATCAAAATTCCAGAATGTTATATTGTAGATTTCAGCAAATTGATTTTAAAGTTTGTATGGAGAGGCAAAAACCTCAGAACAGTTGAGATGATATTAAAATAGAACAAAACTGACAGACTGACACTTCTCAACTTCACCACTTGCTGTCCTCTACACTCTTCAAAAAACTAAGATTATGTCATCACTTTATGGCAAATAGATGGGGAAGAAATGTAGCCAGTGACAGACTTTATTTTCTTGGGCTCCAAAATCACTGAGGACAGTGACTGCAGCCATGAAATTAAAAGATGCTTGTTTCTTGAAAGAAAAGCTAAGGCCAACCTAGACAATGTATTAAAAAGCAGAGACACTAGTCAAAGCTTTGGTTTTCCCAGTATTCATGCATGGATCTGAGAGTTGGGTAATAAAGAAGGCTGAACACTGAAGAACTGATGCTTTCAAACTGTGGTGCTGGAAAAGACTCTTGAGAGTCCCTTGGACAGCAAGGAGATCAAACCGTCAGTCCTAAAGGAAATCGACCCTAAATATTCATTGGAAGGACTGATGCTGAAGGTGAAGCTCTAATACTTTGGCCACCTGATGCGAAAAGCCAACTCATTGAAAAAGACCCTGATGTTGGGAGAGATTGAAGACAATAATTAAGGGAAGGAGGAGAAGGGGAGGACTGAGGATGAGATGGTTGGATGGCATCACTAACTCAATGGACATGAGTTTGAGCAAACTGGGAGAGAGTGAAGGACAACAAAGCCTGGTGCTCTGCAGTCCATGGGGGTCACAAAAAGTCAGACATGACTGAGCGAACAAAAGTAATCAGTACAGTACTGTATTGGCATAAAAGAGTAGACAAACCAATGAAACAAAATAGAGTACCCAGAAATAGGCCCACTTATAGTCAATGAAAGTCAATGGGCTTCCCTGGTGACTCAGTTGGTAAAAAGTCTGCCTGAAATGCAGGAGACCTGGGTTCGATCCCTGGGTCAGAAACATCCTATGGAAGAGGGTATGGCAATCTCCTCTTGTATTCTTGCTTGGAGTATCCCCATAGACAGAGGAGCCTGGGGTCTATAGTCCATGGGGTTGCAAAGAGTCAGACATGAACAAGCAACTTTCACTCATAGTCAATGGAAATTTGACAAAGTAAAGGCAATATAGTAGAGAAAAAATAGTCTCTTCAACAAATAGTTCTGGGAAAGTGGGACATACACATACAAAACAAGGAATGTAGACACATACTCTACTCTCTTCACAATTATTAACTCAGAGTGGATTATAGACCTAATAAAATAAAACAATAAAAATTCATAGAGTAAAACAGGAGAATATCTAGATGACCTTGGATGTAGCAGTAATTTTTTAGATATAACACCAAAGGCATGATCCATGAAAGAAATAATTGATAGGCTGGAATTCAATGAAATTTAAAATTTATATTCTGCCAAAAACACTGTCAAGAGAATAAAAAGACAGGCCACATTTTGGGAGAAAATATTTGCAAAATATATATTTGTTAAAGGACTATTATCCAAAATATAAAATAATTCTTAAAACTCAGAAACCAAAAATATTGACAACCTGATTTAAAAATTGAGCCAAAAACTTTAATAGAAATCTCACCAGAGACGATATAGAGATTGCAAATAAGCATATGAAAAGATGTTCCACATTTTATGTCATCAGAGAAATGGAAATTAAAACAATGAGAAACTACTACACAGCTATTAGAATGGTCAAAACAGCTGGCAACATCAAATGCTGGTGACAACATGAAGAGGAAGAAACTAATGCATTGCTGCAAAATGGTACAGCCACATTAGAAGGCAGTTTGGCTGTTTCTTATAAAACTATACATACTTTTACCATATGATCCAGCAATTACTCTTCTTATATTTGCCCAAACGAATGAAAAAACTTGTGTCTACACATTACACACAGGTGTTTATAGTGGTTTTGTTAATGATTGCCAAAACTTGGAAGCAATCATAATGTCTTTGAGTAGGAGAATGGATAGCCCAGACAATGGGATATTATTTAGAACTAATAAGAAATGAGCTATCAATCAATGAAAAGGCATGCAAGAAATTTAAATACATTTTACTAAGTAAAAGAAGCCAGTTTGTAAAGGCTACATTTTTCATGATTCTGACTATATGACATTGTGGAAAAGGCAAAATGATGAAGAAAGTAAATAGATTAGTGGTAGCCAGGAACTGAGGGGGAGAAAGGATGACTAAGCAGAGTGCCAAAAAATTTTAGAAAAGTGAAAATACTCTGTGATACTAATAATGGATCCATGCCATTGTAAGTGTGTCATAACCCACTGAATGTATAACACCAAGAGTGAACCTGAATGTTTAACTGTGCACTTTATATGATAGTGCTGTGTTAATGTAGATTCATTAATTGTAACAAATACACTGCTCTGATGGGGGATGTTGATAATTGGTGAGGTTGTGAACGTGTGGGAAAACAGACAATACAGGAATTCTCTATTTTCTGCTCATTGCTGCTGTGAAACTATAATTGCTGTGAAAAATGAATTCTAAATTGTTAAAAATTACATGTCAATGATTCTCCACAGAGAAAAGGAAGAGCATATCCTCATTGATTAATTGCTTGATCCCCTTCACACTCAACATCCTTGTAACTCAGACACAATGCTTTTTATAAACATGTATTAATATCTGACTGGTCCTGGGATTCCTGATAAAGCCACAACATGTGATATTCTTCCACAGAAAAATTTCTGGCTGGAATACAGTTTCAGTCAGCTTTTTTCCCTCTATTTTAGTCAAGAAGGAAACAATTTGACAAAATAAGAGAAAAACAATCTTAAAGTCAAATGACAGGCAAGGAATGAAAGAATCAGGTCAGCAGTGATGAATGAAATGTCCTACTTTTGATACATCTAGTAAACACTTAAATTGATTTTCAGTATTTCTCCCAATATTCTCAGCCACTGCTATTTCCTGTGACAGACTGGATGTTCTATCTTATTCCATCCCCCTCCCTCTTTTCCCTCCCTCCTTTCCTATGCATTAATAGATAACACTGGCTATCCTTTAAATACTTCTGAGTGTTCTTTAATGCAATCTAAAAAGTAGCCTATTTGCACATTAATCCAGAAACTACAGAAGATGTCAAAATGTCTAAGATGGCTAATGTTAGCACTGAATGCAACACAGGCATTTGAATATTTGACCATGGTAAAATGTGAAGTGATATTTCATAGAAAGAGAAAGCTATTTTTACCTTAGTGTTTAGACATGACTTTTTAGAATTGTTGCTGCATCCCAGAGCTTTCGCATGTGTCTTGGAATCCTGTCAGATTAGAAATCCATCCACTGGAAATATTTCAGGAAGTCAATCAGCTACTCCCTGGGGCCTTCCTAATGACTAGTCCCTGTATAAACTGGTTAACTCAGTTAGATGCAATGTATGTGGCTTATTCAATGAGGATAATTAGACCAATAAGGAGCTCATGATCTGAGCCACAGTCAGCTCCTGGTCTTATTTTTGCTGACTGTATAGAGCATCTCCATTTTTGGATGCAAAGAATCAATTTGATTTTGGTGTTGACCATCTGGTGATGTCCATGTGCAGAGTCTTTTCTTGTGTTATTGGAAGAGGGTGTTTGCTATGACCAGTGCATTCTCTTAGAAAAACTCTATTAGCCGTTATCCTGCATCATTCTGTACTCCAAGGCCAAATATCCCTGTTACTCCAGGTATTTCTCATATGCAGAGTGAATCAGGAGAAACTCTGGGCTGGAAGAAGCACAAGCTGGAATCAAGATTGCTGAGAGAAATATCAATAACTTCAGATATGCAGATGCCACCACCCTTATGGCAGAAAGTGAAGAGGAACTAAAGAGCCTCTTGATGAAAGTGAAAGAGGAGAATGAAAAGGTTGACTTAAAGCTCACCATTCAGGAAACTAAGATTATGGCATCTGGTCCCATCACTTCATGGCAAATAGATGGGGAAACAGTGGAAACAATGGCTGACTTTATTTTTTTGGGCTCCGCAATCATTGCTGATGGTGACTGCAGCCATGAAATTAAAAGACGATTACTCCTTGGAAGGAAAGTTATGACCAACCTAGACAGCATATTCAAAAGCAGAGACATTACTTTGCCATCAAAGGTACATCTCGTCAAGGCTATGGTTTTTCCAGTAGTCATTTATGAATGTGAGAGCTGGACTATAAAGAAAGCTGAGGACTGAAAATTTGATGCTTTTGAACTGTGGTGTTGGAGAAGACTCTTGTGAGTCCCTTGGACTGCAAGGAGATCCAACCAGTTCACCCTGAAGGAGATCAGTCCTGAGTGTTCATTGGAAGGACTAATGTTGAAGCTGAAACTCCAATATTTTGGCCACCTGAGGTGAAGAACTGACTCATTTGAAAAGACCTTGATGCTGGGAAAGATTGAAGGTGGGAGGAGGAGGGGATGACAGATGATGAGACGGTTGATGGCATCACTGACTCAATGGAGATGAGTTTGAGTAAACTCCAGAATTTGGTGATGGACAGGGAGCCCTGGCATGCTGTCGTCCATGGGGTTGGGAAGAGTTGGACAAGACTGAGCAACTGAACTGAACTGAACTGAATTAGACCAATGCCTTGGGTTTGATTTTCTTTCTTTTTTTTTTTTTTCCTCACAAAAGAATTATTTCCAACTCCTAATCTACTTACTTAAAAATATGCACTATTGGTCTAATGAGAGAGAAAATCCAAAACAATGGAGATATAGCTATGTAAACTACCAGTTGACTGTCTCTTCTGGGATACAATACAATTTTCGTTTGTTTGGTGGATTAAGGCTGTCTTCTTCATATATGCGTTAGTTTCAATTTAATGTGCTGTGTTGTACTTAGTCACTTAGTTGTGTTCGACTCTTTGTGACCCCATGGACTGTAGCTTGCCAGGCTCCTCTGCCAGTGGCGATTCTCCAGGCAAGAATACTGGAGGGGGTTGCCACGCCCTCCTCTGGGGTCTCCTCCTCCCAGGTCTATCCCTCTTTGTTCCAGATCAATTCATTTCAGTTCAGTTACTCAGTCATGTCCAACTCTTTGTGACCCCAAGAACAGCATGCCAGGCTTCCCTGTCCACCACAAGCTCTGGAGCTTGCTCAAACTCATGTTCATTGAGTCAGTGATGCCATCCAACCGTCTCATCCTCTGTCATCCTCTTCTCCTCCTGCCTTCAATCTTTCCCAGTACCAAGGTTTTTTCCAAAGAGTCAGTTCTTTGCATACACCACCACAGCCTCCAGGGAGACCAGAAACACTGGATTCTTTACTGCCTGAGCCAATTTAATAGGATGGAAATGGAAGATGAATTTGCAACAAGATCTGGGTTACTTCAGCTGCTGTTGTGCAGTGATATCAATGGCTGATTACTGATCATTCACTGTAATTCAGTGTTCCTAATCTTTAAATGTGATTTGTGATGTTCAGTGAGACTTCTCACTTGGCAATGCCAATGAATCTATAATCTTCCCTGCAGGCATTGGTTGGGTCATCTGATTGAGCCAGACTAAATATTGTGATGTGTGTCTCCCCTTACTTCAGTAACAGGGAGTTGTTTCCTGTTCAGCTGGTCTTCTTTGTCTTCAAGAGCATGACCTTAACTCTCCACTGAGTTCTAGAGTCAACCCTCCTGAAATGCTCCTTTGAAAACACTGCAGTAATGAAGACTGGCACAATCTAGAAATTAATGTTACCTTGTGACTGGACCAAAGTGGAAATGATGCTCAGTTGTGGATGCACCTGGTGATGAAAGGAAAGTTCCATGCTGTAAAGAACAATTTTGCATAGGAACCTGGAATGTTAAATCCATGAATCATGATAAATTGGAAGTAGTCAATCAGGAGATGACAAGACTGAACATGATATCTTAAGAACCAGTGATTTAAAATAAGAATGGGAAAATTTAATTTAAATAACTGTTATATCTACTAATGTGAGCAAAAATTCCTTAAAATAAATGAAGTAGCCCTAACAGTCAATAATAGAGTCCAAAATATACTACTTGGGTGCTGCCTCAAAAATGACAGAATGATCTGTTTTTTTCCCAAGGCAAAACATTCAACATCACAGTAATCCAAGTCTGTGCTCCAACCTCTGATGCCAAAGAGGCTGAAGTTGACTGGTTTTATGAAGACCTGTAACATTGCTAGAAAAATACCAAAAAAAGCTATCCTTTTCATCATGGGGGATTGGATACAGAAGTAGAAATCAAGAGATACCTAGAAAAACAGGCAACTTAGACCTTGGAGTACAGAATGAAGCAGAGCAAAGGCTAACATAGCTTTGTCAAGAGATCATGCTGGTCATAGAAAACACTCTTTCTAAACAGCACAAGAGACAGTTCCACACATGGACATCAACAGATGATCAATACCAAATCAGATTGCTTATGTTCTTTGCAGCAAAAGATGAAGAAGCTCTGCATAATAAGTAAAAACAAAACCTGGAGCTGATTGTGGCTCTGATCATAAGTGCATTTTTGTAAAACTCAGGCTTAAATTGAGAAAAGTAGAAAAAAACCACTAGACGTTTTAGGTATGAACTCAATCAAATCCCTTATGATTATTCAGTGGAGGTGAAAAATATAGTCAAGAGATTATATCTGATAGAGAGAGTGCCTGAAGAAATATGAGCAGAGGTTCATAACATTGTACAGGACGCAAAGACAAAAATCATCTCCAACAAAAAGATGTGCAAGAAGACAAAGTGTTTGTTTGAGGAGGCTTTAGAAGTAGCTGAGGAAGTAAGAAAAGAAAAAGGTGAGTAAGAAAGACAAAGATATACCCAACTGAATACAAAGTTCCAGAGAATAGCAAGGAGATAACAGAAGGCCTTCTTAAATGAACAATAAAAATAAATAGAGGAAAACAATAGAATGGGAAAGATTATAGATCTTTTCAAGAAAATTAGAGGTATCAAGGAAATATTTCATGCAAGGATGGGCACCATGAAAGACAGAAATGGATTTAGCAGAAGTAGAAGAAATAAAAAAGAGGTGTCAAGAATAGACAGAACTACACAAAAAAGGTGTTAATGACCTGGATAACCATAATGGTGTAATCACTCTCCTGGAGCCAGATAGCCTGGAATGTGAAGTCAAATAGGCCTTAGGAAATATTACTTCAAACAAAGCTTTTGGAGAGGACTGAATTCCAGCTGAGCTATTTAAAATCTTAGAGATGATGCTATTAAAGTGCTGCCATCAGTGTCCCAGCAAACTTGAAAAACAGCACCACCCACAAGACTGGAAAAATATCATTTTCTTTCTAATCTCAAACAAGGGCAATGCCAAAGAATGTTCAAATTACCATTCGTTTGCTCTTATTTCACATGCCATTAATGTTCAGTTCAGTCACTCAGTCACGTCCGATTCTTTGCAACCCCATGTGCTGCAGCATGCCAGGCTTCCTTATCTATCACCAGCTCCCAGAGCTTACTGTAACTCATGTCCATGGAGTCGGTGATGCCATTCAACCATCTCATCCTCTGTCATCATCCTCTCCTCCTGCCTTCACTCTTTCCCAGAACCAGGGTGTTTTCAAATGAGTCAGTTCTTCCCACAAGGTGTCCAAAGTATTGGAGTTTAAGCTTCAGCATCAGTCCTTACAAAGAATATTCAGGAATGATTTCTGTTGGGATGGATTGGTTGGATCTCCATGCAGTCCAAGGGACTCTCAAGAGTCTTCTCCAACACCACAGTTCAAAAGCATCAATTCTTCTGTGCTCAGCTTTCTTTTAGTCCAACTCTCACATCCATACATGACTACTGGAAAAACCATAATTTTGATTAGATAGACCTTTATTGGCAAAGTAACATTTCTGCTTTTTAATATGCAGTCTAGGTTGCTCATAAGTTTTCATCCAAGGAGCAAATATCTTTTAATTTCATGGCTGTAGTCACCATCTGCAGTGATTTTGGAACTACAAAAATGTCTGAAATTGGTTCCATTGTTTCCCACCTATTTCCCATGAGGTGATGGCACGAGATGCCATGATCTTAGTTTTCTGAATGTTGAGTTTTAAGCCAACATTTTCACCCTCCTCTTTCAGTTTCATCAAGAAGCTCTTTAGTTTTCCTTTGGTTTCTTCCATGAATGTGGTGTCATCTGCATATCTGAGGTTATTGATATTTCCCCTGGTGATCTTGATTCTAGCTTGTGCTTCATCCAGCCTCACATTTCTCATGATGTACTCTGCATATAAGTTAAATAATCAGAGTGAAGCTATATAGCCTTAACATATTCCTTTCCCAGTTTGGAACCAGTCTGTTGTTCCATATCCAGTTCTAACTATTGCTTCTTTACCTGTATATAGCTTTCTCAGGAGGCAGGTCAAGTGGTCTGGTATTTCCATCTCTTTAAGAATTTTCCAGTTTGTTGTGGTCCACACAGTCAAAGGCTTTGTTATAGTCAATAAAGCAGAAGTAGGTGCTTTTCTGGAACTCTCTTGGGTTTTTGATGATCTGGAGGATGTTGACAATTTGATCTCTGTTTCCTCTGCCTTTCTAAATCCAACTTGAACATCAGGAAGTTCATAGTTCATGTGCTGCTGAAGTGTGGCTTGGAGATTTTTGAGTATTACTTTACTAGCATGTGAGACGAGTGCAATTGTGTGGTAGTTTGGGCATTCTTTGGCATTGCCTTTCTTTGGGATTGGAATGAACACTGACCTTTGCTAGTCCTGTGGCCACTGATGAGTTTTCCATGTTTTCTGGCATATTGAATGCAGCACTTTCACAGTATCATCTTTTAGGATTTGAAAGAGCTCAACTGGAATTCCATCACCTCTAAGACCTTCGTTCGTAGTGATGCTTTCTAAGGTCCACTTGACTTTGTATTCAAGGATGTCTGGGTCTAAGTGAGTGATCACAACATCGTGATTATCTGGGTCATGAAAATCCTTTTTGTATAATTCTTCTGTGTATTCTTGCCACCTCTTCTTAATATCTTCTGCTTCTGTTATGTCTATACCATTTCTATCCTTTATTGTGCCCATCTTTGCATGAAATGAACTCTTGTTATCTTTAATTTTCTTGAAGAGATTTCTAGTCTCCCCCATTCTATTGTTTTCCTCTATTTCTGTGCATTGATCACTGAGAAAGGCTTTCTATCTCTCCTTGCTATTCTTTTGGAACTCTGCATTTAAATTGGTACATCTTTCCTTTTCTCCTTTGCCTTTTGCTTCTCTTTTCACAGCTATTTGTAAGGCTTCCTCAGACAACCATTTTGTCTTTTTGCATTTCTTTTTCTTGGGTATGTTCTTGATACTTTCCTTCTGTATAATGTCATGAACTTCCATCCATATTTCTTCAGGCACTCTATCAGATCGAATCCCTTGAATCTATTTGTCACTTCCACTGTATAATCATAAGGGATTTGATTTAGGTCATACTTGAGTTGTCTAGTGGTTTTCCCTACTTTCTTCAAGTTAAATCTGAATTTGGCAATAAGGAGTTCATGATCTGAGCCACAGTCAGCTTCTGGTCTTGTTTTTGTTGACTGCATAGCTTTTGTCCATCTTTGGCTGCAAAGAATGTAATCAATCTGATTTTGGTATTGACCATCTGGCGATGTCCATGTGTAGAGTCTTCTCTTGTGTTGTTAGAAGAGGATGTTTACTATGACCAGTGTGTTCTCTTGGCAAAACTCTACTAGCCTTTGTCCTGCTTTATTCTGTACTCCAAGGCCAAATTTGCCTGTTATTCCAGGTGTTTCGTGACTTCCTACTTTTGCATTCCAGTCCCCTATAATGAAAAGGACAATTTTTTTGGGTGTTAGATCTAAAAGGTCTTGAAAATCTTCATAGCTCTTCAAGTATCCATTCAACTTCAGATTCTTCAGTGTTATTGGTTGGGGCATTAGACTTGGATTACTGTGATATTGAATGGTTTGCCTTGGAGACGAACAGAGATCATTCTGTCGTTTTTGAGATTGCATCCAAGTACTGCAATTTTGGGCTCTTTTGTTGACTATGATGACTACTCCATTTCTTCTAAGGTACTCTTGCCCACAATAGTAGATATAATGGTCATCTGAGTTAAATTCACTCATCCCAGTCCATCTTAGTTTGCTGATTTCTAAAATGTCGATGTTTACTCTTGGCATCTCCTGTTTGGCCACTTCCAATCTGCCTTGATTCATGGACCTAACATTCCAGTTTCCTATGCAATATTGTTCTTTACAGCATTGGACTTTACTTTCATCACGAATCACATCTACAACTGTGCATTGTTTTCGTTTTGTCTCCATCCCTTCATTCTTTCTGGAGTTATTTCTCCACTGATCTCCAGTAGCATATTGGGCACCTACCAACCTGGGGAGTTCATCTTTCAGAGTCCTATCTTTTTGCCTTTTCATACTGTTCATGGGGTTCTCAAGGCAAGAATACTGAAGTGGTTTACCATTCCCTCTCCAGTAGGGTAATTCTCAATTAAGTTAATGCTCAAAATTCTTCAAACTAAGCCTTAGAAGTATGTGAACAGAAAACTTCTAGTATACAAGTTGAATTTTGAAGAAGCAGAGGAACAAATGATCAAATTGCCAATATTTTTTGGATCATGGAGAAAGCAAGGGGATTCCAGAAAAAACTTCTGCTTCATTGGCCACACTAAAGCGTTTTACTGTGTAGATCACAACAAACTGTGGAAAACCTGCAAACATATGGGATTACTAGGCCATTTTACCTGTCTCCAGAGAAACCCGTATATGGGTCAAAAAGCAACAATTAGAAATTTACATGGAACAATGGACTGGTTCATTAAAAAAAGAAAAAAAAAAAGATTGGAAGAAGCTAAAATGGTGTCTGAGGAGGCCTTACAAATAGCTGAGAAAAGAGAAGTGATAGGCAAATGAGAAAGAGAAAGATATACGAAATTGAATGCAGTTTATGAAGATAGCAAGGAGAGGAAAGAAAGCCTTGTTGAGCAAACAATGCAAAGAAACAGGGAAAAAAATAGAATAGGAAAGACTAAACATTTCATGCAAAGATGGGTACAGTAAAGGACAGAAAGGGAAAGGACCTAATAGAAGCAGAAGAGATTAAGAAGAGGTGGCAAGAATACACAGAAAAACTGTGCAAAAGAGGTCTTAATGACCCAGATAAAGACAATGATGTGGTCATTCACCTATAGCAGACTTCCTGGAGTGTGAAGTCGAGTGGGACTTAGGGAGCTTTACTATGAAAAAGCTAGTGGAGGTGATGGAATTCCAGCTGAGTTATTTAAAACCCTAAAAGGTCATGTTCTGAAAGTGCTGTACTCAATACACTAGCAAATTTGAAAAAGTCATTAATGGCCACAGTACTGGAAAAGGTCATTTTTCATTCCAACCCCAACGAAGGGTAATGCCTAAGAATGTTCAAACTACCGCACAATTACACTCATGTCATATGCTAGCAAGGTAATTCTCAAAATCCTTCAAGCTAGGCTTCAATAGTACATGAACCAAAAACTTCCAGATGTACAAGTGGATTTTAAAATGGCAGAGGAACCAGAGATCAAATTGCCAACATCTGCTGGATCATAGAAAAAGAAGGGAATTCCAGAAAAACATCTCCTTCTGATTTATGGAGTCAGCTAACGGCTTTGACTGTGAATCACAACAAAGGGTGGAAAATTCTTAAAGATTTGGGAATGGTAGACCACTTTACCTGTCTCCTGAGAAACCTGTATGCAGGTCAAGAAGTAACAGTTACAACAAGACATGGAACAATGGACTGCTTCAAAATTTGGAAATGGGTACCTCAAGGCAGTACATTTTTCTCTGGCTTATTTAACTTATATGCAGAGTACATCGTGTGAAATGCCAGGCTGGATGAAGCACAAGTATGAATCAGGATTTCTGGGTGAAATTTCAACAACCTGAGATATGCAGATGATACCACCATAATGACAGAAATGGAAGAGGAACTAAAGACTCTCTTGATGAAGGTGAAAGAGGAGATTGGAAAAGCTGGCTTAAAACTCAGCATGGCATCTGGTCCCATCACTTCATGGCAAATAGATAGGGAAACAACGGAAACAGTGACAGAATTTATTTTCTTGGGCTCCAAAATCACTGTTAACAGTGACTGCAGCCATGAAATTAAAAGATGCTTGCTCCTTGGGAGACATGCTATGACAAACCTAGACAGTGTATGAAAAAGTAGAGACATCACTTTGCTGGCAAAGTTCCATATAGTCAATGCTATGGTTTTTCCAGTAGTCATGTACAGATGTGAGAGTTCAACCATAAAGAAGGTTGAGCAATGAGAAACTGATTCTTTCTAAGTGTAATGTTTGAGAAGACTTCTGAGAGTCCCTTGTACAGTGAAGAGATCAAACCAGTCTAAACTAAAGAAAATAAACCCTGAGTATTCCTTAGAATGACTGATGCTGAAACTGAAGTTCCAATACTTTGGCCACATAATGCAGAGAGTTGACTCATTGGAAAAGACACTGATGCTGGGAAAGTTTGAAGGCAGGTGGAAAAGGGGGTGAGAGAAGATGAGATGTTTGGATGGCATCACTGACTCAATGGACATGAGCTTGAAGAAAGTCCAGAAGATAGTGAAGGACAAGGAAGCCTGGTGTACTGCAGTCCATGTGGTTGCAAAGAGTCAAACATGACTGAACAACAGCCAAGCTTATGCTTCATAAGTGTTTTGTTTTGTTTTTGCTAGAGCCTTATAAGAAGTCCATTTTTAAAGATATCCACAGGCAGAAAGTGTGGGTTCAATGGTGGAATAAGAGGACCCAGAGCTCACTTCCTCCCATGAGCACACCAAAGTCACAGATGTTTATGGAACTATCTATAAGAAAAGCCTGAAGACTATAATAAAAGATTTTCCATAAAGATATGAAGAAGATAGCACAACAAGATGGGTTGGAGGGGCAGAAGCACAGGATAGTCAAGAGTGACACCTCTGGGCAAGTGAAACACAAACAAGAGAATAATCACAATTGCAGGAGTGAGAAGTCCATTTCACTAGGTTCCTTTCCCAGGGATCCTGAACCAGGAAGACAAGACCCCAAAACATCTTGCTTTGAAAGCCAGTGGGATGTACATGTGGTATAGCTGGAGCAATGTAGCAACAAATAGTCTGATCTTATGAGGTTCACACATTCCCGGTCCTAGTACAGAGGCTATGATCTGAAAAGAGCTTAGGTGAGACCGATTTTCTGATCCTGGAGAGCTTCCTGGAGAAGCAGCAGATAACTAAGAATCCCCTTAGGGGCATAGATACCATAACAGCCATTTTGGTAGGCTACCTCTATCATAAGGTGCTGGAAAATTCCCTTTATGAAAATCCTTCCTACAGCTTACTAATTCTGAAGGCTTTCACAGCTACTAGCAGACTGGCACCAATCATGGGACCATGAAACTAATCCAGGACCCATCCCTATCCACCACCAGGCATCCACTGCTATGGTAGTCAGTCGGGCAAAGACCTGACTCCACCTGCTCGTGTTCCCATAGTAGTCAGCCTCGCCACAACAGAAGGGCTCAATCTTAGATAGAGAGTGCCCCTACAGCATATAGTTTAGGGGATGAATACTCTGAGGACCATAGGATAATTCCAACATAAAGGCCACTTCTTCAAGATTAGGAAGAATAACTAATATATTATATACACATAAATAAACACAGAAAATTAGGCAAAATGAAGAAGCAGAGAAATATATTCCAAACAAGGGAACAAGACAAAATCCCAAAATAACTATGTGAAGTGGAGATAAGAAATTTGCCCAATAAGGAGTTCAAAGTAATGATCATAAATATCCTCAACAAATTTGGAAGATGAATAAAAAAAACACAGTGAGAAATTTAGGGAAAAGTAGGGAAATATAAAGAGTAACCAAACAGGGTAACCAAACAGAGCTGAAGAATAACTTCAACTCAAAATAAAAAATGTACTAGAAGAAATTAGCAGTAGATTATATTATACAATGAGATAGATCAGCGGGCTGGAGACCAGAGTAGTGGAAATCATCTAAGTTGAACAGAAATAGAAAAACAATTATTTTTTTTTAATGAGGATGGTTTCAGTCCTCTGAGACAACAGTAAGAATACTAACATTCACATAATAGGGATACAAGAAGGAGAAGAGAGAGAACGAGAATGGGGCTGAGAAGTTATTTGAAGAAATAAGAACTGAGAAAGGAAAGGAAAGAAAATAGACATCCATTTCTAAGAAGGAAATAGCCATCCATTTCCAGGAAGCATAGAGTCATAAATAAGATGAACCTAAAGAGATCCACACCAAGAAACATTATAATTAAAATGCCTTTCCCTTCTCCAGGGGATATACCCAACCCAGGGATCAAACCCAGGTCTTCCACATTGCAAATGGATTCTTTACCAGCTGAGCAACATGAGAAGCCCAAGAATACTGCAGTGTAGCCTATCCCTTCTGATCTCCCTGAACTAGGAAGCAAACTGGGGTCTCTTGCATTGCAGGTGGATTCTTTACCAACTGAGTTATCAGGGAAGCCCGTAATTAAAATAGGAACAATTAAAGGTAAAGAATCTTAAAAGCTGCAGGGAAAAGCAACTGGTTATATATTAAGGAGCTCCCAAAAGATTAGGAGTGGACTTTTCCTCAGAAACTTTGCAGACCAGGAGTGTCATGATACATTGATATATTCGAAGTGTTGAAAGTAAAAAAAAAAAAAAAAAAAAAAAAGAAACAAAACAAGAGTACTTTATCTGGCAATTTGGCAATTCAGAATGGCAATAAGTACCTATCTATCAAAAATTACTTGAAATGTAATTATGACTAAATGTGCCAATTAAAAGGTTCAAAGTGGCTGAATGGACAAAAACAAGATCCATATGTATGCTGTCTACAAGAGACTCACTTCAGATATAAATACACACACAAAGTGAAAGTGAGGGAATGGGAAAAAAGTCTTTAATGCAAGAGGAATGAACAAGTGACAAAAAAGGATATTATATAATGATAAACATATTAATTCAGCAAGACTATATGACAATTTTAAATATATATGCACCCAATGGTTTCCCAGGGGGCTAAGTGGTAAAGAATCTGGCTGCCAATGCAGGAGAAGCAGGAGGTGTGGCTCTGACTCCTGAGTCAGGATGATTCCCTGTAGGAGGGAATGGAAATCTACTCCAGTTTTCTTGCATGGAAAACTCCACAGATGGAGGAGCCTGGTGAGCATCAGTCCATGAGGATGCACCGCTCCATATGCAGTGGAGTCTGACACCACTGAGTGAATGAGCATGCATGCACATGCATCCAATATGGCAACAAATAAATATGTAAAGCAAATGTTATGAAACACAAGAGACAAACTGACAGCAACATAATAAAATAGGGCATTTTAACAACCATGTATATCAACTGGCAGATCATCCAGACAGAAAATCCATAAGGAGACACTGGCTCTAAATAACACATTAGATCATGTGAACTTAATAGACATATAAAGAACATTCCATCCCAAAGCAGTAGAATACACATTCTTTTCAAGTGCATGTGAAACATTTCCTAGGATAAGACACATATTAGTTCACAAACAATACTCAATAGAATAAAGAAGGTAAAATATCAAACATCTTTTCTGACTACAATGGTATGAAACTACAAATATACTACAAGGAAAAAATAAACTGTCCCAAACACAAACACATGGAGGGTGAACAACATGCTAACCAACCAAAAGATCACCAAAGAAATCAAATGAAAAATAAAAAAAAAAAACACTTAGAAAAAACTGAAAATGGAAGCACAATATTCCAAAAATCTATGGGACATAGCAAAAGCAGTTGTAAGAGGAAGTTTAGAACAGTATAAGGTTATCTCAGGAAATGAAATCTCAAACCACCTAACCTTAACTTGAAGAAACTAGGAAAAAAAAATAAGGAAGCTCAAGGTTAATACAAGGAAAGAAATTAAAAAAAAAAAATTGGAGCAGAAATAAACTAAATAAATACTTAGCCAAACAAAACAGTGGAAAAAATCATTGAAATTAAGCTGGTCTTTGATAAGATGAACAAAATTGATAAAACTTTAACCAGATTCATCATAAAAAAAGGAGAGATGACCCAAATAAATAAAATCAGATATGAAAGATGAGAAGTTACAAATGGTGTCACAGAAATACAAAGGACTACAAACAATTATATGCCAACAATGAACAACCTGGAAGAGATGGATAAATCCAAGAAATGTATAGTCTCCCAAGATTGAATCAGAAATAGGACACATAAACAGATAGATTGCCAATAATGAAATACAACCAGTAATATAATAATAATAACAATAATAATGATAACTCCCAACACGCAAAAGTCCAGGAAAAGAAGCCTTCTTAGATGAATACTACCAAATATTTTTTAAAAAGTTAACATATCCTTTACAAGGAATGCTTCTAGCTTCTAAATTCATTACAATAA
This sequence comes from Ovis aries, assembly GCF_016772045.2. Lineage (NCBI taxonomy): Eukaryota > Metazoa > Chordata > Mammalia > Artiodactyla > Bovidae > Ovis > Ovis aries. Next base: position 13,811,348 of record NC_056076.1, on the reverse strand, counting down.
GGAAGCATTGCCCAGACACAAAAAACAGACAACGTCAGCTGCAGTCACCATTTGCAGTGATTTTGGAACCCAAGAAAATAGTCTCACACTGTTTCCATTTTTCCTGCAGCTGTTTGCCATGAAGCGATGGGACCAGATGCCATGATCTTAGTTTTTTGAATGCTGAGTTTTAAGCCAGCTGTTCCAATCTCCTCTTTCACCTTCATCAAGAGAGTCTTTAGTTCCTCTTCCATTTCTGTCATTATGGTGGTATCAACTGCATAAATGAGGTTATTGCTATTTCTTCCAGCAATCTTGATTCTGGCTTGTGCTTCATCCATCCCGGCATTTCGCATGATGTACTCTTCATAGAATTTAAATTAGCATGGTGACAGTATATAGCCTTGATTTGCTCCTTTCCCAATTTTGGGTCAGTTCATTGTTTCAAGTCTGGTTCTAACTGTTGCTTCTTGACCTACATACAAGTTTCTGAGGAGGCAGGTAAGGTGGTATGGTACACCCATCTCTTGAAGTATTTTCCAAAGTTTGTTATGATCCATACAGTCAAAGGCTTTAGTGTAGTCAATGAAGCAGAAGTATATACTTTTCTGAAATTCTTGTGCTGTTTCTTTGATCCAACGGATGTTGTCAATTTGATCACTGGTCCCTCTGCCTTTTCTAAATCCAGCTTGTACATCTGGAAGTACTCAGTTCATGTACTCTTAAAGCTTAGTTTGGGGGATTATCATTACCTTGTTAGTATGGTAAAGTTGTGGTATTAAACATACAATGGACTATTACTCACATATAAAAAAAAAAGAATGAGACATTGTTATTCATGACACATGGATGGACTTTATGCTAAGGGAAAAAGTCAGACAAAGAAAAATACTGCATGATCACACTTATATGTGAAATCTAAAAACAAACAAAACTAAATGAAAAAACACTTATAGAGAACAAATTGGTGGTTTCTAGAAGGGAGGGGGCTGAGAAGTAATGGAAATAGGTTGAAGGGATTAAGAGGTATACACCTCCAGGTATACAATTAATAAATCACAGGGATATAATATATAGCATAAAGAATATCATCAATAATATTGTAATAACTCTGTACGTGGACAGATGGTCACCAGACTTAACTTGGTAATCATTTCATGATGTATGTAAGTATCAAATTATTATGTAGTGCACTTGATATGTCAACTATATTTTAATTAAAACATTTAAAATATTAAATCAATAGATAAACATAGAATCTGGGGTAAATTATTCTACTCCTTCACTCTGCCTCATCCCTTCTGCAGGTAACATCACTCTGTGATCACTTCAGCCTTTAGGTCAGTTACATCTCCTAGGTTTAAAAAGAAGACAAAACTTAACAGCTTCACTCTTTGAAGAAGTGAGAGTCAGTCAAATGTGATATTTCTTCTTCAAATATTGAACTGTTACCTCAGGCTGCCAAGAGTTCTCCTTCTGAGAAAAGGAAGTGATGGCAGTGGAGTACCTCACAGCACATATCTGCTCATTCTCTTGAAGTATGAAACCCAGCACCTTGTCCTGTCTCTAGTTCATTACATGATAAATGGAAATCTGCTTCCATTGTCTTTTCCTCTAAGAAGAGAGACAGTCCTTGGGCAGCCTGACTGGGAATTAATGTGATTATGATATACTTCCTTCTTATGAGGAGACAGAGTTCCTCCAGCTTCTTATGCTTAAGAAAAAGAAAAGAAAAACCATAAGATAAATAAACAAATAAAGCAATATAACTTATGTAGGTAAAACCAAATTCATATGATGATGAGGGATTTGTCCTTAATTTGTATGTATGTCTTTGTCCTCTATTTTAAACTGAAGGATAATCCAGATTGACTCCAGGTTTTGAAAAGCAAGAGCGTGGTGCTCTGGGGATGGTCACTGTACCAGTTCCAGAAGCAGAGGAAGGGCACCTCTCTGAGGTGCTGGTAGGGCTGCAGACACCAAGAAGAGATGATCTGTGGTCCTTCCTATGACTCCTTAATATACCTTTCTCATGGCAGGACAAAGGAAATGCATCATCAGTTCAGTTGCTCAGACGTGTCTGACTTTGAGACCCCATGGACTGCAGCTCTCCAGGCTTCCATGTCCATCACCAAATCCCACAGTTTACTCACACTCATGTCCATCGAGTCAGTGATGGCCTCCAATCATCTAAATCTCTGTCACCCCCTTCTCCTCCTGCCTTCAATCTTTCCTAACATCAGAGTCTTTTCCAATGAGTCAGTTCTTCCCATCAGGTGGCCAAAGTACTGGAGTTTCAGCTTCAGCATCAGTTCTTCCAATCAATATTCAGGACAGATTTCCTTAGGATTGAGTGGTTTGATCTCCTTGCAGGCCAAGGGCCTCTCAAGAGTCTTCTACAATACCACAGTACAAAAGCATTAATTCTTTGGTACTCAACTTTCTTTATAGTCCAACTCTCACATCCATACATGACTATTGGAAAAGAGCATAGCTTTGACTAGACGGACTTTTGTTGGCAGGTTCATGACATTGTACAGGAGACAGGGATCAAGACCATCCCCATGGAAAAGAAATGCACAAAAGCAAAATGGCTGCCTGGGGAGGCCGTACAAATAGCTGTGAAAAGAAAGAGGCAAAAAGCAAAGGAGAAAAGGAAAGATATAAGCATCTGAATGCAGAGTTCCAAAGAATAGCAAGAAGAGATAAAGTCTTCTTCAGTGATCAATGCAAAGAAATAGAGGAAAAGAATAGAATGGGAAAGACTAGAGATCTCTTCAAGAAAATTAGAGATACCAAGGGAATATTTCATGCTGGATGGGCTTGATAAAGGACAGAAATGGTCTGGACCTAACAGAAGCAGAGATATCAAGAAGAGGTGGCAAAACTACACAGAAGAACTTTACAAAAAAGATCTTCACGACCCAGATAATCATGAATCACTCATAATCATAACCATAATCACTCATCTAGAGCCAGACATCATGGAATGTGAAGTCAAGTGGGCCTTAGAAAGCATCACTATGAACAAAGCTAGTGGAGGTGATGGAATTCCAGTAGAGCTGTTTCAAATCCTGAAAGATGATGCTATGAAAGTGCTGCACTCAATATGCCAGCAAATTTGGAAAACTCAGCAGTGGCCACACAGGACTGGAAAAGGTCAGTCTTCATTCCAATCCCAAAGAAAGCAAATGTCAAAGAATGCTCAAACTATCGCACAATTGCACTCATCTCACATGCTGGCAAAGTAATGCTCAAAATTCTCCAAGCCAGGCTTCAGCAATACGTGAACTGTGAACTTCTAGATGTTCAAGCTGGTTTTAGAAAAGGCAGGGAACCAGAGATCAAATTGCCAACATCTGCTGGATCATGGAAAAAGCAAAAGTGTTCCAGAATAAGATCTATTTTTGCTTTATTGACTATGCCAAAGCTTTTGACTGTGTGGATCGCAATAAACTGTGGAAAATTCTGAAAGAGATGGGAATTCCAGACCACCTAACTTGGCTCTTGAGAAATCTGTATGCAGGTCAGGAAGCAACAGTTAGAACTGGACATGGAACAACAGACTGGTTCCAAATAGGAAAAGGAGTACATCAAGGCTGTATATTGTCCCCTGTTTATTTAACTTATATGCAGAGTACATCATGAGAAACGCTGGACTGGAAGAAACACAAGCTGGAATCAAGATTGCCGGGAGAAATATCAATAACCTCAGATATGCAGATGACACCACCCTTATGGCAGAAAGTGAAGAGGAGCTAAAAGCCTCTTGATGAAAGTGAAAGAGGAGAGTGAAAAAGTTGGCTTAAAGCTCAACATTCAGAAATCAAAGATCATGGCATTCAGTCCCATCAATTCATGGGAAATAGGTGGGGAAACAGTGGAAACAGTGTCAAACTTTATTTTTTGGGGGCTCCAAAGTCACTGCAGATGGTGATTGCAGCTATAAAATTAAAAGATGCGTACTGCTTGGAAGAAAAGTTAAGACCAACCTAGATAGTATATTCAAAAGCAGAGACATTAAACTTTGCCGACTAAGGTCCGCCTAGTCAAGGCTATGTTTTTACCTGTGGTCATGCATGGATGTGAGGGTTGGACTATGAAGAAGGCTGAGCGCCAAAGAATTGATGCTTTTGAACTGTGGTGTTGGAGAAGACTCTTGAGAGTCCCTTGGACTGCAAGGAGATCCAACTAGTCCCCTCTGAAAGAGATCAGCCCTGGCATTTCTTTAGAAGGAATGATGCTAAAGCTGAAACTCCAGTACTTTGGCCACCTCATGTGAAGAGTTGACTCATTGGAAAAGACTCTGCTGCTGGGAGGGATTGGCGGCAGGAGAAGGGGATGACAGAGGATGAGATGGCTGGATGGCATCACGGACTGGATGGACGTGAGTCTGAGTGAACTCTGGGAGTTGGTGATGGACAGGGAAATCTGGCGTACTGCGATTCATGGGGTCACAAAGGGTAGGACACGACTGAGCGACTGAACTGAACTGAACTGAACTAGGTTGGTCTAGCTTTTCTTCCAAGGAGCAAGTACCTTTTAATTTCATTGCTGTAGTCACCATATGCAGTGTTTCTGTAGTCCAAAAAAAAAAAAAAAAAAAAAGTCTACCACTGTTTCCATTGTTTCCCCATCTATTTGCCATGAAGTGATGGAACCAGGTGCCATGTTCTTAGTTTTCTGAATGTTGAGTTTTAAGCCAACTTTTTCACTCTCCTCTTTCACTTTCATCAAGAGGCTCTTTAGTTCTCTTCACTTTCTGCCATTAGAGTGGTATCATCTGCATATCTGAGGTGATTGATATTTCTCCTGGAAATCTTGATTCCATCTTGTGCTTCATCCAGTCTGGCATTTCTCATGATGTACTCTGGATATTATTTAAATAAGCAGGGTGACAATATACAGCCTTGGCATACTCTTTTCCAAATTTGGAACCAGTCTGTTGTTCCATGTCCAGTTCTAACTGTTGCTTCTTGACCTGCACACAGATTTCTCAGGAGGCAGGTAATGTGGTCTGGTATTCCTATCTCTTGAAGAAGTTTCCAAAGTTTGTTGTGATACACACAGTCAAAGGCTTTAGTATAGTCATTAAAGCAAAAATAGATGTTTTTCTGAAACTCTCCTGCTTTTTTTATGATCCACCAGATGCTGCCAATTTGATCTCTTGTTCCTCTGACTTTTCTAAGTCCAGCTCAAACACCTGGAAATTCACATACTGTTGGAGTGTGGCTTGGAGAATTTTTAGCAATACTTTTCTAATGTGTGAGATGAGTGTGATTTTGTGGAAGTTTAAATATTCTTTGACATTAGCTTTCTTTGGGATTGGAATGAAGACTGACCTTTTCCAGTCCTGTGGCCACTGCTGAGTTTTCCACATTTGCTGGCATATTGAGTGCAGCACTTTCACAGCATCATCTTTTATGATTTGAAAGAGCTTAACTGGAATTCCATCACCTCCACTAGCTTTGTTCATAGGGATGCTTCATAAGGCCCACTTAACTTTGCATTTCATGATGCCTGGCTCTAGGTGAGTAATCACACCGTCATGGTTATCTGGTCATGAAGATCTTTTTTGTATTGTTCTTCTATGTATTCTTGCCATCTCTTCTTAATATCTACTTCTGTTAGGTCCATAACATTTTTGCCCTTTATTGTGCCCATCTTTGCATGAAATGTTCCCTTGGTATTTCTAATTTTCTTGAAGAGATTTCTAGTCTCTCCCATTCTACTGTTTTCCTCTATTTCTTTGCACTGGTCACTGAGGAAGGCTTTCTTATCTCTTAACTCTGCATTCAAATGGTTATATATGTTTCCTCTTTTCCTTTGTTTTTCACTTCTCTTCTTTTCTCAGGTATTTGTAAGGCCTCTTCAGACAAACTTTTGCCTTTTTAAACTTCATTTTCTTGGGTATATTCTTGATCCCTGCCTCTTGTAAAATGTCTCAAACTTCCATCCATAGTTCTTCAGGCACTCTGTCTATCATATCTAATCCCTTGAATCTATTTGTCACTTCCACTGTATAATCATAAGGGATTTGATTTAGGTCATACCTAAATTGTCTAGTGGTTTTCCCTACTTTCTTCACTTTAAGTCTGAATCTGGCAATAAGGAATTCATGATCTTAGTCACAGTCAGCTCCTGATTTTCTTTGTGCTGACTGTATAGAGCTTCTCCATTTTTGTCTGCAAAGAATATAATCAGTCTGATTTTGATATTGACCATCTGGTGATGTTCATGTGTAGAGTCTTCTCTTGTGTTGTTGGAAGAGGGTGTTTGACCTCTTCCAGTGTGTTATGACCAGTGTGTTCTCTTGACAAAACTCTGTTAGCATTTGACCTGCTTCGTGTTTTAGTTCAAGGCCTAATTTGCCTGTTACTCCAGATATCTCTTGATTTCCTACTTTTTCATTCCAGTCCCCTATAGTGAAAAGGACATTTTTTGTGTGTGTGTTAGTTCTAGATTGTCTTGTAGGTCATATAATCTCAGCTTTGGAAATATCTGAGGTTTGGATTTTAAAGCACTGAAATTTTTGTTTAATTTTATTTTTTAATTTTCAGTTTTCTTAATATGGATAGTTTCCCCTCCTATGGTACCTAGTTTCCAGTAGCAAGAGACAGAAAAAAACTTCCAGATGGTTGTTTCTGCTCTTTTTATCTAGAACAGGGCAACAGAGATTGGGAGGAGGAAGTAGTGTTATGTCACTTGTAATTTTAATTATTGCCTGATAATATAATAGTCAGATCAAGAAGATATTTTGGGGCTCACAAAGAGAGAAAATCTCTTTTGTGGTGCTCCATCTGAGTGGCTTGCTGAAAACTTTTTCTCCTCCTCTTAGTGTTGATCACTGTATATAAAGCAATAACCAGGAGCTTGAGTGATCACTTCCAGCTGTCAAACCCTGACCAGGTGTCTTTCCTTCTCCCGTCTGTCTTTGCAGAACCATCTTCATTCTTTTTGGTTGGTGTTATGGGTTCTTTGAATTCACAGATAGTTTGTATTTAATACCATGGATAATTTTGTCTTGGGGTCTAATCTCAGCTTAACATTTTGGCTAGCATCTTCTTATGTAATTTTGGTTGTTTATACAGGTGATCTTTATTTCAGAGATGCACACACATAGTTACATATAATAAACAGATTCTGACTAATAACACAAATATTTTTACATCTTAAAATTATGCATGTATTTCTTTGTACTCAGAAATGTTATTTCTATTACACTCTTAACTCAAAGGTGGCATCCTTAAAATGTGTCATGGCAGAAGAAGCGAAAGTCTGCACAACTTGAAGATTTCTTTCACATAGTCCTCTAAACCACAGCAAGGGACTCTATTTAAATGAATTTATTTTTTTATATATGACTTATAGCTTACAAAGGGCTTTTCATGTATAGTATAGTGACTAGTGTTAGTAAGTAAGTGCTTAGTGGCTCAGTCGTGTCTGACTCCTTGCAACCCATTGGACTGTTGTCACATCCAGATTAATAAGTAATAGATCCCTTGCAGAAGGAAATGGCAATCCACTCTAGCATTCTTGCCTGGAAAATCCCATGGATAGAGGAGCCTGGTGGGCTACAGTCCATAGAGTCACAAAGAGTCAGACATGACTGAAGCTACTAAACACACACACATACACATACACATGACCCAGAATGGTAGAAGTTATGCTAGAACATCAGAGAATACAGAGGGCAGAGCAAGCAAATGACTTGGGGATTTGGAAAGAGATTCACTATTTTGTTGTTTAGTCTGTCAGTCGTGTCCTATACTTTGCAACTCAAGGACTGTAGCCCACCAGGCTTCTCTATCCATGGGATTTCCCAGGCAACAATTCTGGAGTGGACTGACATTTCCCTCTCCAGGGATCTTCCTGACCCAGGGATCGAACCCACGTCTCTTGTGTCTCCTTCAATACAGGCGGATTCTATACTTGCTGAGCCATTGGGAAAGCCCCAAGTATAGTGACTATTTTCTCTTAATAAAATCACTGTGGGAGGCAGAATGTTTCCTCATAAATAGTAACAAAGAAATTGAGTCTCAGAAATTAAATAGTTACATCATTGGAAACTGCCTAGTATACCCAGCTTCTGATTCCCCAGACTAGCTTCTTATTCTGTCACATGTCTTCTGCCTTTGTTCAGGTATAGACTGTCAATTTATAACTGAAATCAGTCTGGGGACCATGATGGAAGGAAAGGAAGCCTAGGCTCCTAGGCTCCTATCATTGCCTTCATTGAATAATTGCTTATATGTCTATATCCTGTTCCATGTTCCCTGCAGATAAAAGGAAAAGACAAAAAGGATAATATCTTATTCATCTTATGGGTGACAGACTGTAGGCACTATGAGTACAGAGTTTGGGACTCTAGCCCAGATTCTTTTCACATTATAAAATTTTTTAAATTAATATATGAATACATACTCATTATAAAAAAACAAGCTACAGAAGAGATATATACAAAAAAAGTTACAATCTTTTCTCCATTAAAAAATGGGTAATATTACATAATGCAGATGAAACATGATTTAAACCATTGCGCTCAACAAACAATGCAGTAATGGACATTCTCACACATTTGTCTTTGTGTATATATACAAGCATTTTGGTAGATTTCTAGAAGTAGAATTACAGGGTCAAATAATAAATTTATAAGTAACATTGATAAATAATATTATATTGCCTCCTGAAAAGCTGTATCAATTTATGATACCATTCCCATGACACTGCAAACACTAGATTTTGACAGTCTTTAAAACTTCCCTCAGTGTAGTCTTGTCTTTCACAGAAATTTTTCCTGAGACCTTCAGCAATGTTTTTATCTTGTAAGAAAAATCTATAAAATAGGCTTATAAATCATATTTTAGGATAGTAATGAAGCCCAAAGAGGAAATGAACATGAAGAGCGGTTATTGCATATTTTCATGGAGGCTCAGACTAGAATCACTTTCACAAATGTGGCCTAAAGCACTATTTTCAATAATTCAGAGATGAAATTCTTCCTCTTGCAAGGTGTTCATGGGATATCTGCAAATGTTGGTGCTATGTGAGGACAGTCATGAGTGGGACACTATAGTTTGCTCTGAAATTTAATTTAGAAGCCTTCTATGCTGCAGACGATCCTGACATTCTACTTTCACACAGAGGAGGAAGTGAGGGTAATGGATGCTGTTTGCATGGGCCACTGCTTTGGAGTTTTCATGGAGGGACATTTTTAGTTCTGACTCTTGATGTGACAAATGAGACTGTGGCTCTAGCCCATCTCTGGCTTGGGTGGATTCAGGGAATTCTTTGTTGTTGCTCATTGAAAAGGCTAACACAGGAAAGTTTCTTTTCATTTAACCAATCGATAGTTATTTATGGAGCATCTCTTTTGTGATCGATCTTATGCTAGCTGTGGAAATTAAAGGAAAAGTTAGCAAACAATCCATGCCCCTGACTGTGTTGCACAGAAGAGTTAGCAAGCTCTTTAATGTTTGCTAGAATGGCCTGTACAGTTTAGAACTGTTCTCCGCTCTCCTCCCTCTGGTGTTTCCATTGTTACCACTGTAATTTAAATATTGATTTTCTTAAGTTGGTCGACTCTGTTTGCAGTTTCCTTGTACTCTAAAATATATACATTGCTACAATAATATTAGTCTTTATGTAATTTCTGTTTAAAAGTCTTCAAACTCAGTTACCCACAGTTTAAAGTCCAAATTCTTAGCAGCTTTAATTCAAGGGTCTTCATTATCTGATTCTCACTACACTTTCTAGTTTTTACCTTTATTACCTTTGTCCTCCAGTTTGTTATTCTTTCTATGTTACCTTTCTTGCAGTTCTACCAACACTTTCCCTCTCATTTTTCTGGAGAGTGCTTACCTCAAGGCTCTTCAAAAAAAACTGTCACTTTCATGAAGACTTTTAAAAAATGTTTTCACTTCTTAATCACAAATAAATCACAAACCAATGATCAATATCTGGTGATATGGTGCACAGAGAGTAGTATTATAGATATGTAGCCTGAGCCTGTATGTGTACATGTGCTTGTACTTGAACAAATGATGTGTTTAAATGTGACAATATCATTATCCCAAGAATTCCAACCAGTATAATTAAAAATATATTTAAAATAAACCTAAATACTATTCATAGAAATCACTAAGTGTAGTGCACACAGATGCTTAGCAAGCAGTTGGGCTGGTTTCATGAACCAGAAGCCAGTCTTGGTGGGCATTTCTATGGACAGTAAACACTTTGCCCCTGACACAGTTCCCAAGTTGCACTAGAAGGGGTTTGTGGAAAAATAAGTGTCCATAAAAGAAGAAAAGCTGAAGGCAAAGGAGAAAAGGAAAGGTATACCTATTTGAATGCAGAGTTCCAAAGAATAGCAATGAGAGATAAGAGAGTGATCAGTGCAAAGAAATAGAGGAAAACAGTAGAATGGGAAAGACTAGAGATCTCTTCAAGAAAATTAGAGATACAAATGGAACATTTCATGCAAAGATGGCCACAATAAAAGACAGAAATGATATGGACCTAACAGAAGAAGATATTAAGAATACACAGAAGAACTGTACAACAAAGATCTTCATGACCCAGATAACCATGATGGTGTGATCACTCATCTACAGCCATACATCCTGGAATGCAAAGTCAAGTGGGCTTTAGGAAGCATCCCTATGAACAAAACTAGTGGAGGTGATGGAATTCCAGTTGAGCTATTTCAAATCCAAAAAGATGATACTGTGAAAGTGCTGCACTCAATATATGAGCAAATTTGGAAAACTCAGCAGAGGCCACAGGACTCATAAAGGTCCTTTTTCATTCCAATCTCAAAGAAAGGCAATGCAAAAGAATGCTCAAACTACCCCACAATTGCACTCATTTCATGTTAGCAAAGTAACACTCAAAATTCTCCAAGCAAGGCTTCAACAGAACATGAACTGTGAACTTCCAGATGTTCAAGCTGGATTTAGAAAAGGCCGGGAAGCCAGAGATCAAATTGTCAACGTCTGTTGGATCATTGAAAAAGCAAGAGAGTTCCAGAAAAACATCAACTTCTGTTTTATTGGCTATGCACAGTGATCTAACCATGGTGTGTAGGTGTAAGGAGATGTTGGTAAAGGCTTTTTGGAGAAAATTTTTGTGCGGAAGCTTAAAAAATAGTTTGCTAAGGGAAGAATGGTAGCAGAAAATACACCAGAGATGTAGAATTGGGGGACTATTGTAACTCAGATGCAGAGATATGAAGTAACCTATTTAGCTAGGAAACAACAAGCAGGGCTCAGGATTATAGCAGAAGTCAGGGAGTGGTCACAGGGGCTAGGGAGTTGATAGGGAAGATGATCATGAAAGGAGGAAAAGGTTTCCCTTACTCTGATCTGCTTACAGTTCCTGACTGAATCTGAAAATTAAACTGATAAGGACAGATTTACAAGAACAAAAACATACAAATTTATAATATATGTTTTATATTAACACAAGAGTCTTCATAAGGAAATGAAGACCCAAAGAAATCGTTAAACATGTATGTTTTATGTTAGGTTTGAGAAACAGTGGAAAGTTATAAAAAGATATAATAAGGCAAAGTGTATGCGCAAGTGTAATACACTCAGGGAAACTTAACAAGGCCTGTTTGTTCAGATTTTTCTCTGTATCCCTTTGTCTTCAGAGATAAGTATCTACTAAGGAAAAAGTAAAGAACACATAAATTGAAATGTAAGTTTTATTTGGGGGCCTTACTGATGACTATGGCCTGGGAGAACTATTCCAAAGATGTAAGTGAGGAGTCAGGATATATAGGAATTTTTGTTGAAAACAAAACTGACATTAGAAAAGACCTGATGCTGGGAAAGACAAGGGCAAGAGGAGGAGATGACAGAGAATGAGATGTTTGGATAGCATCACCAACTCAATGGACAGGAGTCTGAGCAAACTCCAGGAGACAGTAAAAGACAGAGAAGCCTGGCCTGCTGCAGTCTATGGTGTCACAAAAAGTGTGACACAATTTAGCGACTAATCAACAACAAGAACAATGACAAAATACAGAAATCTCAACTTCATTTAGTTCTTTTCCTTGTGTGAGAAGATATAAGAGTATGGGTTCACTGAAATTATTCCTTTGATGTGCATCTTAACTATCTAGGACCAGTATCCTGTTTTTCTCCACCCTGAATTCCCCTCAGGGTGCCATTCGGTGGCTACTGGCCTAATGGCAGACAACATTATTTACTGAAATGGCAAGCAACATTTTCTTGCCCATAGTGCCTCTCTTGGTAATAAATTTAACCAAGGTTTCGGAGACATTTTATGATCAATTTGCCCCACTGCAACAGGAAAGCTGGATTCTGTTGATAACACAGTATGTTAAATTTTGAATTGGGCATTTTTGATAATTGAAAATTCTCTAAGTAACTTGTTTTATTAAGTCTATTATAATCCAGGTAATGTTTTCCCTTGTTGCTTCTTCCCATGTCTGGAGTTGCACTATTAAGATTATTCTGTCTACATAGACTATATGATTGACTGCCTCAAGTCATTTAGCCATCATTTGTTTTGTTGGAGGCCAGGTTACACACAGGATGATGTAAGAGACACCAATCTAATAAAATAGACAAGATATAAGTAACGCACTTGGTATTCCTGGTGGCTCAGGCAGTAAAGAGTCTGCTTGCAATGCAGGAGACCTGGGTTTGATCCCTGGGCCAGGAAGATCCTTTGGAGAAGGAAATGGCTATGCACTCCACTATTCTAGCCTGAAGAATTCCATGGACAGAGGAGCCTGGTGGGCTACAGTCCATGGGGCTGTGAAGAATCAGACATAACTAAGCAACTAACATTTCCACTTTGAAGTAATATACTTAATAACATTAATAAAGTCATAGTTTAGCAGAGAGAGGAACAAGGCATATATAATTAAAAAGAATGAGAGGCCAATTAAAAAATGATTAGTAAAACTAGTTGTAATCTGGTTGATTAAGCCATCAAGTCCACAGGGAGCCAGTTGGAGAAGCCAAATTTTGGAGTCAATCAGGGAGAAAAAGATAAATGTTTCACCTCTGTTTACAAAGTACACTTTATCAACTTGTTACAGTTTACAGTGTAAGAGGAAAGGTTTTCTGGAAGACAAGCATTAAAGCCAATATATTCCAGAAAAAAAGTCATAAAATTATAAATCATATTTGTTAGTTCATTTAGTCCTATATAATTTAATAAACAATATTTATTTATTCAACCAAAGTGATAATAAAAGAACTGTAAGGTAAATATTGATCATTTAGAAGGCAAAGAAACTCATACTCTGTTATCAAAAGTAAATCAACATTCTAAGAAAACTTCATTCTCTTAACAGAGAGAGAAAACCAAACTCTAGCCCTGTATCAACCCATCCTCAATAACAAAATTCATTCACCTAATTAAATTCAATCCAAATCCAGCCTGACCAGGCACACAATTCTTTTATCAGGGCCCCCTTTCTACAAACTTTCTTCAACTTTTTGTATCTATACTAGTTTATCTCTTATTTTTCTTTCCCACTTTGAAATAATTAACTTTAGGATAAAATCACTTTCTTTCCCCTCAACAAAATACACTTTTATTTCTCAAACTTTCTTTTGCTGAAACCATATGTTCTACTTTCTTTGAATACTGAAATGTCTTTCTTGTTATTCCTGTAGCTTTAACTGCATATATTATGATTTTAATCCTTAAAATTCTTCATGTCTAGTGAAACCTGAAAAGTGAATAATTGTGAACTATTTGTTACACCAGAATTTCCTAATTGTCAAACTGAGTATTCCCTAACCTCTAGAAACATGCTATCGTCACATAGCATAATTTTTTCCTCAATGAGAAACAAAATATGTATCCAAAACATTTTGGGGGGAGGGGACTTCCCAGGTGGCACTCAGTTCAGTTCAGTTCAGTCGCTCAGTCGTGTCCGACTCTTTGCAACCCCATGAATCGCAGCACACCAGGCCTCCCTGTCCATCGCCATCTCCTGGAGTTCACTCAGACTCACGTTCATCGAGTCAGTGATGCCATCCAGCCATCTCATCCTCGGTCATCCCCTTCTCCTCCTGCCCCCAATACCTCCCAGTATCAGAGTCTTTTCCAATGAGTCAGCTCTTTGCATGAGGTGGCCAAATTACTGGAGCTTCAGCTTTAGCATCATTCCTTCCAAAGAAATCCTAGGGTTGATCTCCTTCAGAATGGACTGGTTGGATCTCCTTGCAGTCCAAGGGACTCTCAAGAGTCTTCTCCAACACCACAGTTCAAAAGCATCAGTTTTTCGACGCTCAGCCTTCTTCACAGTCCAACTCTCACATCCATACATGACCACTGGAAAAACCACAGCCTTGACTAGAGGGACCTTAGTCGGCAAAGTAATGTCTCTGCTTTTGAATATACTATCTAGGTTGGTCATAACTTTTCTTCCAAGGAGTAAGCGTCAGTGGCACTAGTGGTAAAGAATCTGCCTGCTAATGCAGAAGACCCAAGAGTCATGGGTTCAGTTCCTGAGTTGGGAAGGTCCTGTGGAATAGGGAACACAACCTACTCCAGTATTCTGCCTGGGAAGTCACAGAAGAGCCTGACATGTTACAGTCCCTGGAGCTGCAAACTGTTGGACACAAGTGGGCAATTGAGTACACAAACCCAAACATTTTGTTTCCCTCTCATGAGAAAACAAAACTAGGTAAACTTAGACCTGTTTAGCAGAGGCAGTGCTCCAGTTTTTATCTTATTTGAAATGATCTAGGTATTCAATAAATTTTACAGTTTAACTTAACTTAGAAAACTCTAAAGTTTCAAGTTACCAAAAATCTGGTGAAACTGTTTTAGATAGCCATAACCAAAATGTAATTACTCCTGAAGAGTTCACCTTAAAAATTCTTATCTCATTTACCTCTATTTTATAACTTATGGGAATATAATCATAATAATTTTTTCCACTGGTGAATTCTGCAACAGAAATAATATTAACTTATTGACCTTCAGTAAACCTAGGTATAATACAGATAACATAATCTTGATGACTCCAAAGACACGTTCTAACCGTGTGTGCATGTCACGTTGCTTCAGTTGTGTCCTACTCCCACCAGGCTCCTCTGTCCGTGGGATTCTCCAGACAAGAACACTGGAGTGAGTGGGTTGTCATTACCTTCTCCAGGGGATCTTCCCAACCCAAGGATCGAACATGTGTTTCTTATGTCTCTAGTGTTGGCAGGCATGCTCTTTACCACTAGCCAACCTGGGAAATTGAGCTGAAGTCTAAGGTAAGTTTAATACCGAATATAAATTTCCAGATCATGTAAACGTGAAATTCATTCTGGCCAGTTTATAATTATTAATATTTTATTTGTAAGTGCTTATTTCTAAGTCAATTAAATAAACCTGTTTTATAATTTAATACAAAACTAAAATTAAAAATAATTTAAATCTATCTGAATGTAGGGCCATATCATATGTATAATATACATACAGATATAAAACATACATAACACATACATAACTACAGATTTTGTAGCTTCACTTAAAACTTAAATATTATAATGTAAATACTTAATACTAATTTATAAATAACATGGGTTATTTGCTCAGATGACCAAACACTTTATTACTTGTGGAAAAGTCTTTTAAGATTTCTGCTTGTCCTTGATAAACTCTTAAAGAGGTATTGAATTAGATTTTGGGTGAGGGACACTTACCAGAGTTTCTACTTAAAAAGTCCCACCTCTCTTTCCTTTTGTTTCATGTTGGAACAAATTTAGCTAATTAGGCTGAGTCTCAGGTATTGTGAGTGATATTTATATTTCTGATACGTAGAGATTTGCAAGACAAGACAAATGCTTTTAATTCCCCAAATAAATAATTTGCTGACTAAGATTAAAAGATTGATCTGATCAACTCCATTTTCTTTAATTTGCTCTTTTGTATCAGTGAGAAGATTTGCAACTAAACTAAAAATCAACAGTTCTAGATTCTAGAACTTTAGGGTTCAATTTATCATGCCTTCAAAACTTAGCAGGTTTCCCTGATAGCTCAGTTGGTAAAGAATCAGCATGCAATACAAGAAACCCTGGTTCTATTTCTGAGTTGGGAAGGTCCACTGGAGAAGGAATAGGCTACCCACTCCAGCTTTCTGGCCTGGAGAATTCCATGAACTGTATAGTCCTTTGGGACACAAAGAGTAGGACATGACTTAGCGACTTTCACTTTCAACGCTTAACAAAAGTCATTCCATATAGGCATTCTTTCTGGAGGTGCAGAAAATCTCTATTTTGTTTTTACCACCCCTGAATATTAGCTCCCAGATTGTATTTCATGTTTTGGGGCTTATTTGACCCTATTGTTTTCCTTTGTTGCTCAGTTAAGTCATGCTCTACTCTTTGTAAACCCATGGACTGCAGCATACCAGACTTCCCTATAGTTTACATTCTCCCAGATTTTGCTCAAACTCATGTCCATTGAGTTTATGATACCATTCAACCATCTCATCCTTTGTTGCCACCTTCTCCTCCTGCCTTAAGTTTTCCCTAGCTTCAGGGTATTTTCAGATAATAGGCCTTTTACATCAAGTAGGCAAAGTAATGGAACTTCAGCTTCAGCATCTGTCCTTCCAATGAATATTCAGTGTTGAGTTCATATTGGATTGATGGGCTTAATCACCTTGCTGTCCAAGGGATTCTCAAGAGACTTCTCCAGCACCACAGTTTGAGAGCATCAGTTCTTCAATGCTCA
The DNA here is from genome assembly GCF_016772045.2 of Ovis aries. NCBI lineage: Eukaryota > Metazoa > Chordata > Mammalia > Artiodactyla > Bovidae > Ovis > Ovis aries. The sequence continues at coordinate 13,794,647 of NC_056076.1, read as the reverse complement.
GTTTTCTTTATGGCCCAACTATCACATCCTTACATGACTACTGAAAAAACAAACAAACAAACAAACAAAGCAAAACAAAACATAGCTTCGGCTAAACAGACATTTGTCAGCCAAGTGATGTCTCTGCTTTTAATACTCTGTCTAGGTTTGTCATATCTTTTCTTCCCAAGTGGTGGTTCAGTCGCTCAGTGGTGTCCAACTGTTGGCGACCCCACTGAATGCAGTACTCCAGGCTAAACTGTCCTTTTCTATCTCCCAGAATTTAAACAAATTCATGTCCAAACTCATATCGAAAAGATATAACACTGAAAGATGAACTCCCCAGGTTGGTAGGTGCGCAATGTGCTACTGGAGAAGAATGGAGAAATAGCTCCAGAAAGAATGAAGAGGTAGAGTAAAAACAAAACAATGCCCAGTTGTGGATGTGAAGATGAAAGAAAAGTCCAGTGCTGTAAAGAACAATATTGCATCAGTTCAGTTCAGTTGCTCAGTCGTGTCCAACTCTACAACCCCATGAACTGCAGCACGTCAGGCCTCCCTGTCCATCACCAACTCCAGGAGTTCACTCAGACTCACGTCCATTGAGTCAGTGTTGCCATCCAGCCATCTCATCCTCTGTCGTCCCCTTCTCCTCCTGCCCCAAATCCCTCCCAGCATCAGAGTCTTTTCCAATGAGTCAACTCTTCCCATTAGGTGGCCAAAGTATTGGAGTTTCAGCTTCAGCATCAGTCCTTTCAATGGACATCCAGGACTGATCTCCTTTAGGATGGACTAGTTGGATGTTCTTGCAGTCCAAGGGACTCTCAAGAGTCTTCTCCAACACCACAGTTCAAAAGCATCAATTCTTCAGCACTCAGCTTTCTTTTTAGTCCAACCCTCACATCTATACATGACCACTGGAAAAATCATAGGTGACTAGACAAACCTTTGTTGGCACAGTAATGTCTCTGCTTTTTAATATTCTGTCTAGGTTGGTCGTAACTTTTGTTCCAAAGAGCAAGAGTCTCTTAATTTCATGGCTTCGGTCACCATTTGCAGTGATTTGTAGCTCAAAAATATAAAGGCTCTCAATGTTTCCATTGTTTCCCTATCTATTTGCCTTGAAGTGATGGGACTGGATGCCATGATTTTACTTTTTTGAATGTTGACTTTTAAGCCAACTTTGTCACTCTCCACTTTCAGTTTCATCAAGAGGCTCTTTAGTTCTTATTCACTTTATGCCATAAGGCTGGTGTCATCTGCAAATCTGAGGTTATTGATATTTCTCCCAGAAATCTGGATTCCAGTTTGTCCTTCATCCAGCCCAGCATTTCTCATGATGTACTCTGTGTATAAGTTAAATAAGTAGGGTGACAATACCCAAACTTGACCTACTCCTTTCCCAATTTGGAACCAGTCTGTTGTTCCATGTCCAGTTCTAACTGCTGCTTCTTGACCTGAAAACAGATTTCTCAGGAGACAGATAAGGTGTCCTGGTATTGCCATCTCTTGAACAAGTTCCTACTGTTTGTTGTGATCAACACTGTGAAAGACTTTGACATAGTCAATAAAGCAGAAATAGATGTTTTTCTGGAACTCTCTTGCTTTTTCTATGATCCAATGCACGTTGGCAATTTGTTCTGTGGTTCCTCTGGCTTTTCTAAATCCAGCTTGGACATCTAGAAGTTCATACTTCACATACTGTTGAAGCCTGGGTTGGAGAATTTTGAGCATTACTTTGCTAGCATATGAGATGAGTGCAATTGTGTGGTAATTTAAACATTCATTGACATTGCCTTTCTTTGGGATTTGAATGAAAACTTACATTTTCCAGTACTGTCGCTATTACTGAGTTTTCCAATTTGCTGACATATTGAGTGTAGCACTTTCATAGCATCATCTTTTAGAATTTGAAATAGCTCAACTGGAATTCCATCAGCTCCACTAACTTTTTTTGTAGTGATACTTCCTAAGGCCCACTCAAATTTACATTCCAGGATGTCTGGCTCTAGGTGAGTGATCACACCATTGTGGTTATCTGGGTCATGAATACCTTTTCTGTATAGTTCTGTATCTTCTTGCCACCTCTTCTTAATATCTTCTGCTTCTGTTAAATCCATACCATTTTTGTCCTTTATTTTACCCATCTTTGCATTAAATGTTTCCTTCAGTTCAGTTCAGTAGCTCAGTTGTGTTTGACCCCGTGGAGTGCAGCATGTCAGGTTTCCCTGTCCATCATGAGCTCCTGAAGCTTGCTGAAACTCATGGTCATAGAGTCGGTGATGCCATTCAACCATCTCATCCTCTGTTGTCCCCTTCTCCTCCTGCCTTCAATCTTTCCCAACATCAGCGTCTTTCCCAATGATTCAGTTATTTGTATTAGGTGGCCAAGTATTGGTGTTTCAGCTTCAGCATCAGTCCTTGGTATATCTAATTTTCTTGATGAGATCTCTAGTCTTTCCCATTCTATTGTCTTCTACTATTTCTTTGCACTGATCACTGAGGAAGGCTTTCTTATCTCTCTTTGCTCTTCCTTGGAACTCTGCATTCAGATGAATATATATCTCCTTTTCTCCTTGACTTTAGCTTCTCTCTCTCTCTCTCTCTCTTTTAATCAGCTATTTATAAGGCTTCCTCAGACAACCATTTTGGCTTTTTGCAAAGATTTTTCTTGGGGATGGCTGATCACTGCCTCCTGTACAATGTTTTGAACTTCTATCCATAGTTCTTCAGGCTCTCTATCATATCTAATTCCTTGAATCTATTTGTTACTTCAACTGTAGAGTTATATGGGATTTGATTTAGGTTACAACTGAATGGTCTAATAGTTTTTCTTACTTTCTTTAAGTCTGAATTTGGCAATTCACCTTGCTTATTTAACTTATATGCAGAGTATATCATGTGAAATGACAGACTGCATGAAGCACAGGCTGGAATCAAGGTTGCACAGAGAAATATCAATAACCTCAGATACTCAGATGACACCGTTATGGCCTAAAGCAAAGAAAAACTAAAGAACCTCTTCATTATAGTGTAAAAGGAGAGTGAAAAAGTTGGCTCAAATCTCAACATTCAAAAACCTAAGACCATGATATCAGCCCCATCATTTCATGACAAATAGATGGGGAAACAATGGAAACAGCAAGACTTGGGCTCCAGAATCACTGTAGATGGTGACTGCAGCCATAAAAATAAAAGACACTTGCTCCTTGGAAGAAAAGTTATGACCAAACTATACAGCATATTAAAAGCAAACATTACTTTATCAACAAAGGTGCGTATGGTCAAAGCTATGGCTTTTTCAGTAGTCATGTATGGGTGTGAGAGTTGAACTATAAAGAAAGCTGAACGCCAAAGAATTGATGCTTTTGAACTGTGGTGTTGGAGAAGACTCTTGAGAGTCCCTTGGTCTGTAAGGAGATCAAACCAGTCAACCCTAAAGGAAATCAACCCTAAATATTCATTGGAAAGACTGATTCTGAAGCTGAAGTTCCAGTACTTTGGCCACCTGCTGCGAAGAACTGGCTCATATTGAAAAGATCCTGATGTTGGGAAAGGTTGAAGGTGGGAGGAGAAGAGGACGACCAAGGATGAGATGGTTGGAATGGTATCACTGACTCAATGGACATGTGTTTAAGCAAGCTCTAGGAGATGGTGAGGACAAGGAAGCCTGAGGTGCTGCAGTCCATGGGATCACAAAGAGCCAGACATGACTGAACTGAACTGACTTGATGTCTTTTTTTTTTTTTTTTTTTCTTTTGAGAAATGTCTGTTTAGGTCTTTTGACCACTTTTTGATTGGATTGTTTGTTTTTCTGGTATTGTGTTGTGTAAGCTGAGTATAAATTTTGAGAATGAACCCTTTGTCGGTTGTTTCATTTGTCATTATTTTCTCCCATTCAGAGTTCTGTCTTTCCACAGTGTTTATAGTTTCCTTTGCTGTGTAAAAGCTTTTAAGTGTAATTAGGTTTCACTTGTTTATTGTTGGTTTTATTTCCATTATTCTAGGAGGTGGATCATAGAGGATTTTTCTAAGATTTATATGTTCTCGTCTATGTTCTGACTATGTTTTCTTCTAACTTTCATAGTTTCTGGTCTTACTTTTAGGTCTTTAATCCATTTTGAGTTTATCTTTGTGTGTGGTATTAGGAAGTGTTGTGATTTTGTTCTTTTACACGTAGTTGTACAGTTCTCCCAGCACCACTTACTTAAAGAGATTATCCTTGCCCTATTGTATATGTTTGCTTCCTTTTTTGAAAGATAGGGTGCGCACTGGTGTGTGTATTTATCCCTGGGCTTTCTATCTTGGCCCATTGGTCTATATTTCTGTTTTTGTGCAAGTACCATATTGTCTGGAAGATTGTAGTTTTGCAGTATAGTATTTAATCAGGTAAGTTGATTCTTCCAGCTGCAATCTTCTTTCCCAAGATTGCTTTGGCTATTTGGGTTTTTTTGTGTTTCCATAGAAATTGTGAGGTTTTTTTTTTTTTTTTTTTTTCTAGTTCTGTGAAAAAAAAAATGCAGTGGTAATTTTATAGACATTGCATTGAATCTGTAGATTGCCTTTGTTAATATAGTGATTTTCACAATATTGATTCTGCCCACCCAGGAGCATGGAATATCTCTCCATCTATTTATGTCATCTTTGATTTGTTTCATCAGTGTCTTATAGCTTTCTGTATACAGCAATTTTTTCTCTTAGTTAGGTCTATTCCTAGTTTTTTTTTTTAAATTGAAGGATATTTGCTTTACAGAATTTTGTTGTTTACTGTCAAACCTCAGCATGAATCAGTCATAGGTATACATTTATCCCTTCCCTCTTGAACCTGCCTCCCATCTCCCTCCCCATCCCACCCCTCTAAGTTGATACAGAACCCCTGTTTGAGTTTCCTGGCTTACTATTTTACATATGGTAACATAAGTTTCCATGTTACTTTCTTCATACATCTCACCCTTTCCTCCTCTCTCCCCATGTCCATATGTTTATACTCTATGTCTGCTTCTCCATTGCTGCCCTGCAAATAAATTCTTCCATACCATCTTTTGAGATTCCATATATTTACATTAGTATTCCATATTTATCTTTCTCTTTCTGACTTACTTCACTCTGTATAAAAGGCTCTAGGTTCATCTTAGGTTCATATTCTGTTTTGTTCCTTTAATTTGCATTTCTGATTTTTCATTGTTAGTATATAGGAATGCAAGTGATTTCTGTGTCTTGATTTTGTATCCTGCAACTTTACTAAATTCACTGATTAGCTCTAGTAATTTTCTGATAATATCTTTAGGGTTTTCAATGTATAGTATCATGTCGTCTGTAACAGTGAGAGTTTTACTGCATCTTTTCCAATCTGGGTTCTGTTTATTTCTTTTTTTTTTTTCCTCTCTCTCTGCCGTAGCTAAAACTTCCAAAACTATGTTGAATAATGGTGAGACTGGGCACACTTTTCTTCTTCCTGATTTTAGAGGGGATCCTTTCAAATTCTCACAATTGAGAATAGTGTTTGTTGTACATGGCCATTATTATGTTAAGGTAGGTTCCTTCTATGAGCACTTTATGAAGAGTTTTATCATAAATGGGCATTGAATTTTGTCAAAAGATTTTTCTACATCTATTGAGATGATCATATGGTTTTTATCTTTCAATTTGTTAATATGATGTATCAAACCGATTGGTTTATGTATATTGAAGAAATTTTGCATTCCTGGGATACACCTGACTTGATCATGGCGTATGATCTTTTCACGTGCTGTTGAAATCAATTTACTGGAATTTTTTTGAGGATTTAACATCTATGTTCATCAGTTATATTAACATGAAATTTTCTTTTTTTGTGTGTTGCCTTTGTCTGGTTTTGGTGTCAGGGTGCTGGTGGCTCCCTAGAATGAGTTCAGAAGTGTTCCTTCCTCTGCTAAATTTTTTGGTAAATGTTTCAGAAGGATAGGCATTAGCTCTTCTCCAAATATTTGATAGAAGTCCCTTGTGAAGCCGTCTTGCCCTGGGCTTTTTTTTGGGAGAAGTTTTTTTTTTTTTTTTTTTTTTTAATCACATTTGTAATTTCATTGTTTGTAATTGGCTTGTTCATAGTTTATATTTCTTTATGATTTATTCTTGAAAGGTTGAACTTTTCTAAAAATATGTTATCTTCCTCTAGGTTGTCTTTTTATTAACAGATAGTTGCTTGTAATAGTCTCTTATGATCCTTTATTTTTCTGTGTTGTCTGTTGTAATCTCTCCTTTCTCACTCTTAATTTGTTGATTGATTTTTCTCCCTTTTTTTCCTTTATGAGTTTGGCTAATGGTTTGCCATTTTGTTTATCTTCTCAAATAACCAGTTTTCAGTTTTACTAACCTTTTTATTGTTTCCTTCATTTCTTTTCCATTTATTTCTGCTCTGAACTTTATGACTTCTTTCCTTCTACTAACTTTGGGGGTTTTTGTCCCTCTATTTCCAGCTGTTTTAGGTGTACAGTTAGGTTGTCTATTTGATTATTAATTCTTGAGGTAGAATTGTAATGCTGTAAACTTCCCTCATAGAACTGCTTCTCATAGGTTTTGGTTGTCATGTTTTTGTTGTCATTTGTCTCTAGGAAATTTTTGATTTCCCTTCTTATTTCTTCAGTAATCTTTTCATTACTTAGAAATGTATTGTTTAGTCTCTATGTGATTATGTATTTTACATTTTCTTCCTATATTGATATCTACTCTAATAGTGCTTTGGTCAGAAAAGGTGCTTGATATGATTTCAATTTTCTTAACTTTACTGAGGCTTGACTTGTGACCCAAGACATGCTCTATCCTGGAGATTGTTCCATGTGCACTTGAGAAGAAAGTGTATTCTTCCGCATTCAGGTGGAAAGTCCTGAATATCAATCATATCCATCTGTTCTAATATGTCCTTTAAAGTTTGTGTTTTCTTATTTTCTGTTTTGATAATCTGTCCATTGGTGTAAATGTAGTGTTAAAGTCCCCTATCACTATTGTGTTAGTGTCAATTTCCCCTTTTATGTTTGTTAGTGCTTGCCTTTTGTATTGAGGTGTTCTTATGTTTGGTGCATAAATATTTACAATTATTACATCTTCTTCTTGGATTGATCCCTTGATCATTATGTATTGTCCTTATCTATTATAATATTCTTTATTTTAAAGTCTATTTTGTCTGAAATGAGAATGGCCTTTCTGGCTTACCTTTGATTTCCATTTACATGGAATATCTTTTTCAGTCCTTTCGCTTTCAGTTTGTATGTGTCTCTTGTAGTGGGTAGGTCTGAAACCCCTCTCTCATTTTGACCTTTCTCAAATTCTTCTAGTTGGTGGTAGGTTTTTAGTTCTATATTCCTTACCAGGACTCCAGTTATAAGATAAATCATTCAAGTGGTACTATCTTACCTGGCCAGAGAGGGAAGTTTTGGTCAGTGGTTCCCTAACAGAATGTCTTTCAACTGAGCAAAATCTTTCCAGTGTCTTTCAACTGAAGATACCCCAGGCAGCTCTTCTTGAAAGTATGTTTCAAGGAAAATCACTCCTCAAGACAGTAGTTTAACATAACCAAATAAAATTTAGGATTATCAGCCAATAATGGGAGATCCAAGACCCAGAAGACACTCACCCAAATTTGTTTGGACTATCCAAGAAGGTGGACAGGCACAAGAGGCCTCTGCTGATGCTAAAGGTCTGGTTCCTTGTAAAGTTCAGCTGAAGGAGAGAAGTCTGCTCTGGATCTCTTTTTGGCCACCAAAACAATCAACCAGGCAATAAAGTGCAAAAGTTTAGGGTTATGTTTATTCCTGGACCTTACTGAGGACCATAGCCCAGTTTCTCAGATAGCTCTGAGGAATTCTTCCAAAGATGTAAGGGAGATATCAGGATATACAGGAGTTTACTGAAAAAAAAAAAAAAAGTCAAACATGAAAATAATACTGCTAATCAAAAAAAGATAGACATCTCAACTTCATAATTTTAAAGATCCAATATCCTGGGATCATTGAAATTATTCTTTTGATATGCATCTTAACTAGGACTAGTGGTAAAAATCCATCTATTAATGCAGGAGACAAGAGATGTGGGTTTGATTCCTGGGTCAGGAAGATCCCCTGGAGTAGGACATGGCACTCTACTCCAGAATTCTTGCCTGGAAAATTTCATGGATAGAAGAGCCTGGTGGGCTAGAGTCCATGGGGCCACAAAGAGCTGGACATGACTGGACAACTGAGCACAATGCTCACAAATTGTCATTGGTCAAAGCATCTTAACTATCTAGGGCCAGTATCCTGTTTTTCTCCATCTTAAATCCCCCTCATTCCCCTAAGGGTACCATTGGAGTGGCTTCAGGGGCTGATGACTTGGTGGCTGGCAACATCTGCTATTTGCTGTTGAAATGACAGGCAGAAACTTTTTGCCCACCTAAAGATGTTCCTTTGTTTCAGATACAGGGAAGGAGGGTACCTCTCAAATGAGAGTTTTAACAGCTGCTTCAGGTGAAAGTTTGAAACCCCTCCCCACACATGCCATTTCTTAAATTCCTTCAGCCTGAAATATTCAGTATGCCAAGGTACTCTATTTTGGGGTAGCATATTCTGAATCCCATCAAAACAGGTGGTTTTATTTTTGATGGTGTACTGATACTCTGCTAAGACTGCAGGCCAGGTTAGAGTGAACAGACTGAAGTGATGGGCAGAGTTAAGGGGAGACAACCATAGCCTACATCTTGCCCCTTAAATTTTGGTCAGCCTTGTAGCTTCTTTTCTCTTCCACAGATACTTTGACAGGACTGGCTTCACTTCCCCCAGCAAGTATGACTGATTATCCACATCATGACTTCTATCCTTACTGAGATGAGATTAAAAGCTCCTAGGAAAATCCACATTGCAGTCTGCAACCCGTTTGTCTGACTTTGCTGTTTTACTCTGAGTAGATTTTTTTCATATATTCTTTTACTGTGAAGGTGTAAATATTCTTCATTGTTATGGTCTGTGCACATGTTGAAAAATAATTTCCAGACATGAGGGAGAATGACAGGAGAATAAAGTTTATTAGAGTGGTAGATGCTGTTAGAACAATGTACTGGCTCAAGGGAGAGCTGACCACCACTTTCACTGGCTAGGAGCCAATTTTTATAGCTTCGAGACAAAGAAAATTCCTACTGGAAGGACGGATTAGGTGTTTTGTTAGGATGCTATGTGGTGAGAATTTTACCTAATATGGGATCAGGGAAATGGCTTGTTTATATCTGGAGGCTCATGGCAACTTTTGCTCTTGGGCTTGGTCAGTTTGGGAGATTTTTGCCCTGTGACCTTGGTATAGGGCGCCATACTTATCATTCTTGGGGATACAGAGGATCGTTCTACTGTTAAGGTCAGCCAGTTTTCCTACAATTAATTCTCTAATCCCTCTCTTTGAAAGTGTATTGTTATGATCTTTGCAGACCGGGACCTGGGGACGAGAGTTGACGAAAAGAAAGGAACAAAAAGAAGGATGTGGGGGACCCAAGTCTCAAGTGAAACAAGGGTGTTTTATTTGAGGGAGTGTGTGCTTATATATTGTTATACAGGAAGCTTTAGGTAGAAAATAAAGTTGAGCAAAAACACCAATACCAGACTCCTAACTACAGTAACTAAGGAAATATCAATCGTCATAGGGCCATAACAACAGTAACTAGGGGAATAACAATGTCACAGGGCCAGAAGACAAACCATATCTTGAGAAATAGGAACATGATAAGTAGTTTTACAGAAAAGTAAAAGGTTACTGAAAGGAATCCATGTATGTGCTCTGTCTCATGAAATCAGTCCTGAGAACTGCGTGCAGCTCTGCTCATTCCTGTTTTCCAGGAACTGATAAGGAAAAGAGGGCTTTTGAGAAACAGAAAACAACATATAAGATTCCTTAAAATTAAATGTTCCCTGAAAGTGTATCAAGGATTTTTTAAGATTCTCTTATGACTGACTTCGGAATCTTCTAATATGTTAGACACTATCCCAAGTCCCAGCCCATCTAGGGGATTTCTCTACAATTCATGAAACATTCTGACCTTTTACATTTTATTAGGCTCTGGATAACCAAGTTTAATTCTTAGATTTCAAAACCAATAGGGTAAAAATCAACTTTTTAATTGCAACTGTGCTTTGACACTTGAATGAATTCTCACTGCAGGAATACTTTTGAAAAGATATCTGGATCATTATGATTGATATATGGATGGAGCTTCTCAGCCAGCTACTTCCTTCAGATGGTAATAGAAGAACACCTCTCTGAGAATCACTGCCAATAGTTGAGATAATCAGATGTCACAAACATGTCAGCTCTGAAAAAATGAACTCCTGAGTGTGGCAGGGGGCAGTATGTGGCCTTTATATTTGTATTGTGTGATTATGTTCATCAAAACTCTCTCTTCTATTGTAAGACAGAAGAAACTTGACCTCAAAGCTATGAGATTAGATATAAACTATAAGAAAAATATTTTAAGAAACCCAAACATGTGACAGCTAAACAATATGCTACTAAACAACCATTGGATCACTAAAGAAATCAAAGAGGGAAAAAAGATATACCTAGAGGCAAGTGAAAATGAAAGCACAATGGCCCAAAACTTATGGTATGAAGAAAAAGCAGTTCTAAGAGGGAAGTTTAGAACAACACAATCTTACCTCAAGAAACAAGAAAAATCTCAAATAAACCACCTGAAACAACCAGAGGACAAACAAATCCTAAAGTCAGTAGAAGGAAAGAAATCATGAAGATCAGAGAAAAAATAAATGAAGAAGAGACAAAGAAAACAATGACAAAGATCAAGGAAACTAAAAACTGGTTCTTTGGAAAGATAAACAAAACTGATAAACCTTTAGCCAGACTCATCAGGAAAAAAGGGAGAGGACTCAAATCAGTAAAATTAGAAATGAAAAAAAGAGATGTTACAATTAACCCCACCAAAATGCCAAGAATCATAAGAGATTACAATGAACAACTGTATAACAATAAAATGAGTAACCTCAAAGTAATTCATAGAAAGGTACAGTCTCCCTAGACTGAAGTAGGAAGAAAAGAAGATATGTACAGATCAAATGCAAGCACTGAAATAGAAATCTTAATTAAAAATCTCCCAACAAACAAAAGTCCAGGACCTAATGACTTCAAAGGTGAATTTTATTGAACATTTAGAGAAAGTTAATGCCAATACTTCTAAAACTGTTTCAAAATGTCACAGAGGAAAGAAAACTTCCCAGCACATTTTATGAGGCCACCATCACCCTGACACCAAAACCAGTCAGATACCACACACACAAAAAGAGAATTACAAGCCAATATCACTAATGACATAGATGGAAAAATCTTCAACAAAATACCACTACTCTGTATCCAGCAATACATTAGAAAGATCATACACTGTGATCAAGTGAGATTCATCCCAAGGATGCTTCAACATATACAAATCAATGAACGTGATATACCATATCAACAAATTTAAGAATAAAAACCATATAATGATTTCAATAGATGCAGAAAAATCTTTTAACAAAATTCAGCACTCATTAATGGGGGGAAAAATGCTCTTCAGAAAGCGAGCAAAGAGGGTACATACCTAAATATACTAAAGAACATATATGACAAACCAACAACTAGCATCATGCTCACTGATGAAAAGCTGAAAGCATTTCCTGTAAGACCAAGAACAGGATAAGGTAACTACTCTCACCACTTTTATTCAACATAGTTTTGGAAGTCCTAGCTACAGCAATCAGAGAAGAAAAAGAAGTAAAGGGAATCCAAACTGGAGAAGAAGAAGCTAAGCTGTCATTGTTTGAAGATAACAAGATACCACACATGGAAGAACCTAAAGATGACACCAGACAACTCATCAATGAATTTTGTAAAGGTACAGGTTTCAAAATGAATACACAGAAATTGTTGCATTTTTATACACTAACAACAAAAGATCAGAAAGAGAAATTCAAGAAGCAATTCCATTTACCATTGCATTGTAAAAAATAAAATACCTAGAAATTAACCTACGACAGAGGATGAGATGGCTGGATGGCATCAGTGACGCAATGGACGTGAGTCTGAGTGAACTCTGAGAGTTGGTGATGGACAGGGAGGCCTGCCGTGCTACAATTCATGGGATCACAAAGAGTTAGACATGACTGAGCAACTGAACTGAACTGAACTGAATTGAACTGAAGGAAAAAAAGACCCATATTTTTAAAACTATAAGATGTTAATGAAAGAAATTGAAAAAGATATAAACAGATAGAAATGTATACTATGTTTTGGATCAAAAGAATCAACATTGTCAAAATGACTTTACTATCCAAAGCAATCTACAAATTAAATGCAATTCTTATCAAATTACCAATGGTATTTTTCACATAACAAGAACAACAACAACAAAAATCTTAAAATTTCTATGGAGACACAAAAGACCCTGAACAGGTAAAGCAATCTTGAAAAAGAAAAACAGAACTGGAGGGATCAGGCTCCCTGACTTCAGACTATACTGCAAAGCTACAGTCATCAAAACAGCATGATACTCACACAGAAATATAGATCAATGGAACAGAATAGAAAACCCATAAATAAACCCATGCACCTATGGTCAAGTAATCTATGACTAAGAAGGCAAGAATACACAATGTTGGAAAGACAGTCTCTTCAACAAATGGTAATGGGAAAACTGGATAGCCACATATGAAAAACATGAAATTAGATTATTCCTTAACTCCGTACACAAAAATAAGCTCAAAATAGATTCAAGATCTACAAGTGGGACTGGACAATATAAAATTCCTAGAAGAAAACATAGGCAGAACCCTCTTTGACATAAATCATACCAACATTTTATTTTGATCCATCTCCAAGAATAATGGAATAAAAGAATAAATAAATAAATAGACCTAATCCAAGGACTTCCCTGGTGGCTCAGACGGTAAAGCGTCTGTCTACAATGACAGAGATCCGGGTTCAATCCAGGGTCAAGAAGATACCCTGGAGAAGGAAATGGCAACCCACTCCAGTACCATTGCTTGGAAAATCCCGTGGATGGAGGAGCCTGATAGACTACAGTCCATGGGGTCGCAAAGAGTCAGACACAACTGAGTGACTTCACTCACTCACTCACTCCATCTCAAAGCTTTTGCACAGCAAAGGAAACAACAAACAAAACTAAAAGACAATCCAGAAATTGGAAGAAAATATTTGCAAATGATATGACCAATAAGGGATTAATCTCCAAAATTTACAAACAGCTTGTGATGTTTAATAACATCAAAACAAACAGCTCACTCAAAAAATGGGCAGATGGCCAATAGGCACATAAAAATTGTTCAACATCACTGGTTATTAGAGAAATGCAAATCACACTACAATGAGATATCAACTCACACCAGTCAGAATGACTATGCTCAAAAAATCCACAAACAACAAATGCTAGAGAGGGTGTGGAAAGAATGGAATCCCATTGCACTGTTGGTGGGAATGTATATTGGTACAGCCACTATGGAGAACAGTATATTCTTCAACTGGGAAGTTGTCTCTGACTCTTTGCACCCCATGGGCTTTGATTTAGGGGTTTGATTTAGGTCATGCCTGAATGACCTAGTGGTTTTCCCTAATTTCCTCAATTTAAGTCTGAATTTTGCACTAAGGAGTTCATGATCTGAGCCACAGTCAGCTCCTAGTCTAGTTTATGCTGACTGTATAGAACTTCTCCATCTCTGATGGCAAAGAATATAATCAGTCTGATTCTAGTATTGACCATCTGGTGATGTCCATGTGTAGAGTCATCTCCTGTGTTATTGGAACAGGGTGTTTGCTATGACAAACTCTTTCTCTTGAGAAAACTGTTAGCCTTTGTCCTGCTTAATTTTGTATTCCAAAACCAAACTTGATAGAGAACAATATGGGGGTTCCTTAAAAAGCTAAAACAGAGCTACCCTATAACCCTGAAATCCTACTCCTGTGCATGTATCCAGAGAAAAATGTGGTCCAAAAAGACCTATGCACCCCAATGTTCATCACAGCATTGTTTACAGTAGCTAAGACATTAAAGCATCCTAAATGTCCATCAACAGAGGAATAGACAAAGGAGATGTGGTACTTATATACAATGGAATGTTACTCAGCCATCAAAAAGAATGAAGTAATGCCATTTGCAGCAACACAGATGGATCCATAGAGTGTCATACTGAGTGAAGTAAGTCAGACAGAGAAGAAGAAATTTATATGACATTCCTTATATGTGAAATCTGAAAAGAAATGATACAATTGATCTTACAAAGTAGAAAGATACTCACAGGCTTAGAAAACTTATCATTGCCAGGGGGAAGGGATAGGCAGGGACTTCAGGAAGATGATGTATGTGCCATGCTTGCCAAGTTGCTTCAGCCATGTCCGACTCTTTGCGACCGCATGGACTGTAATTCATCAAGCTCCTCTGTCCATGGGATTCTCCAGGCAAGAATACTGGAGTGGATTGCTATGCCCTCCTCCAGGGGATTTTCCTGACACAGGGATTGAACCTGTTACCTCCTGCAGCTCCTCCTTTGCAAGTGGATTCTTTATCAGCTGAGCCACCAGGGAAGCCCTTAGGTGATATACACACTGCTGTATTTAAAATAGATAGCCAACAAAGATTTATTGTGTAGCACATGGAACTCTGCTTAATGCATGTGTCAGTCTGAATGGGAGGGCTCCTTCGGGAGATGGTTACATGTATATGTATGGCTGAGTACCTTCACTGTTCACCTGAAGCTACTACAATAGCATTAATCTGCTATACCACAATACAAAATGTTTTTGGTGTTAAAAAAATAAAATTAAAAAACGATGAAAACAAAGAAGAAACTATCATCAGTAGATAAAGTTGGATTTAGTAGTGGGCCACTACGGGCTCAAAATTTTCTGATTATTTTTCTAAGGATAATGAGAGAAATAAATACATCAAGCTGCTTTTATAGATTTTTTTTAAATTTTTTTTACTATTTTGGAAAGCAGATCTCACAGAACTATCTAGTAAAATGGATTTATTATAGGGGAAACTACTACTAAAAACATCAACCCTAGAATCTTCACTCTTGTCTTAAATTGACCAACTCTTCCCACTGTTTTCCTCATTCCAGATATCTCAGGATTAAGAGCTAAAGAGATTTTTATCATAATGACATTTAATTGCCCTGTTAAATTATTAAATAATTGACTCATGGTAACGAAGATTATGGCATCCGGTCCCATCACTTCATGGGAAATAGATGGGAAACAGTGGAAACACTGTCAGACTTTATTTTTTGGGGGTGGCTCCAAAATCACTGCAGATGGTGACTGCAGCCATGAAATTAAAAGATGCTTACTCCTTGGAAGAAAAGTTATGACCAACCTAGATAGCATATTCAAAAGCAGAGACATTACTTTGCCAACAAAGGTCCATCTAGTCAAGGCTATGGTTTTTCCAGTGGTCATGTATGGATGCGAGATTTGGACTGTGAAGAAAGCTGAGCGCCGAAGAATTGAGCCTTTTGAACTGTGGTGTTGGAGAAAACTCTTAAGAGTCCCTTGGACTGCAAGGAGATCCAACCAGTCCATTATGAAGGAGATCAGCCCTGGGTGTTCTTTGGAAGGAATGATGCTAAAGCTGAAGCTCCAGTACTTTGGCTACCTCATGCGAAGAGTTGACTCTGGAAAAGACTCTGATATGGGGAGGAATTGGGGACAGGAGAAAAAGGGGACGACAGAGGATGAGATGGCTGGATGGCATCACCGACTCGATGGACGTGAGTCAGTGAATTCCAGGAGATGGTGATGGACAGGGAGGCTTGGTGTGCTGTGATTCATGGGGTCGCAAAGAGTCGGACAAGACTGAGCGACTGAACTGAACTGAACTGAAGATGTTTTACAATGGTAATAATTTGGAAGCAGGCAAAAGCAAATATCCCTAACTTGTGGGATAAGTGACTTGTAAACAGCCTTTCTATGAAGTGGAAGTAACAGCAGGAGTGACTATCCCCATTGCAGAAAAGAAACCAGTTCTTACTCCATGTTGGAAACTGTTTCTTTGACTTGCTTTTCATTGCTTCTGTTATTATAATCATACTTAATAGCGACTCAGAGGACCCTACCCCTCTACCTGACTGTAAACTAAAGTGCTTTTGTTCAGTTCATAGAGAGATATTGTGACCCTGCCCACCCGTGAATAGAAGAGATTAACACACACCTTCCCAAGGCTGGCCATTCCCTCAGAGATGTTTTGCAAGATTGAAGACTCTTTTACTTTATTTCTCCCACTGCCTCTTACTCTCTATTCTGCCTTTTGACTTTAGTTCCTCGTTGCTTCTTTCTGACTCTACAAAAGAACTTGGAATCCAGACCCTGACGAGATGGTTACTCCGAGACACCAGTCTGCATCTTCTCAGTCAGCTGACTTTGAATAAAGTCAAATTCCTGGCCTCAACACCTTGCCTCAGATTTATTGGCCTGTTGTGTGGTAAGCAGTGGGAGCTGGGACTCAGTAAACATCCCCTCTTTTCTGTTACAGTAAATGACTTTACACAATATAAATGTTATTCAGGCCCTAATGGTTCAAGGTTTCTTTAAATTCTTTCACAGCTATTTCTAACTCTAGACTCTCCTTTTTAAACATTTGCATATTAGTAGTAAGTATTCCCACACTTCTGGAGGATACAGTATATAAAGATATACTCATATCATAAATTCATTGAAATATTAATCATGAACATAATTACAATTACTATAGCAATCTCACATATGAACAAATTTGTGGCTCAGTCATACTAATTACCTATGTAGCATCAGCCATCTAGTATGTAACTAGGATTCACATGCAGTTCTCTTGGACACAATAGGTTCTTAATTCACTGAACAAGCTTCAATTCTCTAGCAGTATGTTAGTCTCTGTTATAGTGAGAGTTGCTTGATTTTTCTTAATTAATTTAAATCAAAACCACAATGAGGTACCACTTCACACCAGTCAGAATGGCTGCGATCCAAAAATCTGCAAGCAATAAATGCTACTGTTGGTGAATGCCAATGGAGTATTACTCAGCCGTTAAAAGAATTCATTTGAATCAGTTCTGATGAGATGGATGAAACTGGAGCCGATTATACAGAGTGAAGTATACTAACACATATATGGAATTTAGGAAGATAGCAATGACGACCCTGTATGTATACTATCATGTGAATTGAATCGCCAGTCTATGTCCCTGTGATTGCCTTTAAAATCTATGTGTTTAATAATCAACTCTAGATTTTTGCCTGCAGTGGACATTGAGCTCCTTGAAAACAGCTGAGTATCACTATGTTTTCTATCCTGGGATTCATTTGCGAATGTGAATGTCCTGCACATTCTTGTTAGGATGTAGCATTCTTTAGAGCAAAAGACATCAAAGTAGGTGTAGGAATCTCTTTCTTTACCAGTGTTGTCTGATCTTTAGTTAGAGTTGATATCTAGGATTGTAGCACTCCCAGGTATCAGTAGAAACATTACAGGGATTTCTCCATAATTCTCCCAGTGACATTTGACTTGATCAATCTGCTTAAGTTTACATTTAAATTGAATATCAAAAGTAAAGTAAACATAAAATTAGCACTATCTGTCAACTGAAAATTGGCATTTGCCATTGGCACTTGCCATCTACCTCTACAAGGATTAAATCACATGCTGCTGCAGCTGCTGATTTTCAACAAACCCTGAAAGGAGTTCAGGATGGAGAGCAGAAATGAGGCACTGTGTCCTCTGGGGAAAATTGGCAGAACAGGTCTTCAGATAGATATTTTTATGAACTGATTTTATGAGTCCATTTTTTAAAAATCTCATATCCAGAAAAACAATAAAATCCTTCATGACTGTTCCTCATGAATAGCAGAAATCTTCTGGAAAAATAAATGTTTAATTGCATGTACTCCCCCTTCACCAAATTCACATATATGCTGACATTGCCCTGTACCTCTTTGGAGCAGTTTCTTAGAATTATCTGAAATGCTGTCTCTTGGGCAATAGTGCTCATTCTGCCCTCAAATAAAACTTAACTCTCAACTCTCACATTGCACATTTTGTTTTTAAAGTTGGCAATTGATAACAGGTGCATAAAAGCTTATTTAAAAATAATCATGAGCCTGAATATCATTCTTTTTCCACAGGAGCCCTTCCTGAATTAAGACAAGCGCCTTTCTCTTCTGAGCATATTTTTGTTAACAAGGAATGAATGCAATATTCAACGGAATGCATTAATTTTTTTCCCTTCATGTTTGAAATACAAGTTGGAAAGGGCAGCTGTCACAAGAGGACTTTTATTCCCAGGACATTCTCTATGCATTCATCTCAGGAATGTGATGGATCATGTGAAACATTACAGTTTATCTGTGGGATAAGGTCTAGTGGGAATCCACAAAGCAATTCATGCAGTAATGCTCTGGAAAACCTATTTAGGCTAAACTTGAATATATTCTATTTCTTTTGCCTTTGCCAGCTGCTCCTTTCTGAAGCCAGCCTTCTGTTTTCAAAGAGCTTATTATTAAAATGGAGCTAATTACAGCCCAGTTTGTACCATCTGTTAGAAGAAGGATCACTGCCGATGTGTTTACAAACTACCTCATACATTCTTTATCACCAGTATATATTTTAAGAATAATATACATATATCCTTTCTTGATTATTTTTATGAAGCATTTTGGGTAATAATATGACATTTTACTTGGTCAACACTTGGTGTAAAGAAAAAAATATTTAAGTTGTTCCTGGTGGCTGATATATAAGTATTTTTACAATTGTATGCAATAGCCAGACTGAGTGTAATCACAGCACTTTAGCATTTATGTATAGTGTCTGGGTTCTAGGGATCTTTTTGGATCCAACCCTTTGATACCCAGACATCAGTTTGATGAAGAGTCAACCATCAACATCTATATGTTTTCTTATTTTAACAAAAGCATATTAAGAATAGTCAATCTCTATTTTTCCAGAAATGTGTTTACAAAACAATAGTCCAATCACATGAACAATCTGCTTAATCAAAATTAACCATTTTATATTTAGATTATCGGTTTTGGAATCAATGTCCATTAAAATGCTGTGGAATATCATTAACATGTTAAGCAATCTGAAGACCTTTCCAAAGCTTTAGGATCATTCTAAAGATAAATTTAATTACATAGACTATTAGATAGAAATAAGAAACTTGTGGGAGTTGGGTTGTATTTATTTATTTTAGGACATATTCTGAAAGTTTTCTATTTCCCTTATTGCATTTGTCAGATCAAGTTTGGGACTTGACTGTAAAAGCTAAGTTATATAAGAACAAAATCAGATATCTGAACTCTAGTTCAAGTAGATATATCAGTGTAAGAAAAATTCAGATTTATCTTAAGATATAGGTGATTTGGAAGCCCTAAAAAAATATATGAGAAACTGTATTCTTTGATGATCACATGTGTTTATGAAAGATAGTAAACATAAATTTTTCCAAAGACAGAAACCAATGAAAAGAATTGTTGCTGTTTTGTATATTAGTGATAAGGAAGAGAGAGGCCTTTCAACAGGAAATGCTTCTCCTGCTTTCTTCCTGCGTGCCTCATGCAAAAATCAACATTTTCAGGGAACTTATTCAGATACTCAGTTTAAATATAAGTTCTGTATAATGTATTCAAAAGCCTAATATGTCTTTTGGAGTGACCATTCTTTGAATTATTCCAAGTCATTTTACTTCCAACAATGACAATACTTCATTTTAACTTTAGGAGCATTTTCCCATCCTTGCTCTCATGAGGTTTTATAAGATAACTTGAGGTACTGTGGGATACAGTTGTAATTCCCATGCACTGGTGAAAAATCAAACAAACAAACAAAGAGTCTCTAAATTCAGCATAGACAAGAAAGAAGTGTTTAAACATCCACCAGGTGAGAAAAAGGCATGTTTTGGCTAGTGAGAGAGAAATAGTTACAGCATTACCATTTCAAGTGACCTAGAACAATGACATTGGGCATTAAAATGCGTTATTCATGTCTTCTTCTTTAAGTTACATGTTAGGTTTTCTTTATGCTATTATTTTTCAACAACACTTTAATAATTATTATAATTAGTAGTCTCCTCACTGAAATGGCCACTGCCCGTACTGTTCTTCCAAGTGGGAGAGCCCTGCACTGGCAGATCATTTTACTCACAGCAAACAGCATGGAGACACCTCTCCACCAGTG
This sequence comes from Ovis aries, assembly GCF_016772045.2. Classification (NCBI taxonomy): domain Eukaryota; kingdom Metazoa; phylum Chordata; class Mammalia; order Artiodactyla; family Bovidae; genus Ovis; species Ovis aries. The sequence continues at coordinate 13,774,468 of NC_056076.1, read as the reverse complement.
CATTGGAGTCCAAGGTCCCCATTTAAACACTTTTTTTTTTAAAAAAAAAAAAGAGGCTTTATTCTCCCTGTTGTAGATAAGAGTCTTCTCATTCTTCTATTTTATTAGAATATTTACTTTAGAAAACTTGTAAGTTCTTTCACTGTCTCTTTAAAATGTATGTCAATCTTTCTAGAAAATAAATAAGCCTTTTGCCAGCTTCATAACTTAGGGATGCTTTTCTTAAGGGTCTGGGAGATATCTCTTTGAAAAGTAAACATCAATTGAAATAGTACCCCTATTTTGCAGTTTCTGTGGGACAATAAGAGCCTAACTTCAGTGGATTCCTGGCTCCAAGTTGAAAAAATATCTCTTGCCCAAAAGGTATAAAATATTTGTTTTTCCATTGTATAAACCAATTAAATAACATGGGTGGTCACTCCAATTACCATGTAAATTTAGGGTAACCATGTGTGTAATAAATGGTGCTATTGTATTCTCTTATTTGAGGACTGCTGCTGCTAATTTGCTTCAGTCATGTCCGACTCTGTGCAACCCCATGGACAGTAGCCTACCAGGCTCCTTCGTCCATGGGATTTTCCAGGCAAGAGTACTGGAGTAGGTTGACATTCAGTTCAGTTCAGTCGCTCAGTCATGTCCAGATCTTTGTGACCGAATGAACTGCAACACACCAGGCCTCCCTGTCCATCACCATCTCCCGGAGTACACTCAAACTCACGTCCATCGAGTCGGTGATGCCATCCAGTCATCTCATCCTCTGTTGTCCCCTTCGCCTCCTGCCCCCAATCCCTCCCAGCATCAGAGTCTTTTCCAATGAGTCAATTTTTTGTGTGAGGTGGCCAAAGTACTGGAGTTTCAACTTCAGCATCATTTCTTCCAAAGAACACCCAGGACTGATCTCCTTTAGAATGGGCTAGTTGGATGTCCTTGCAGTCCAAGGGACTCTCAAGAGTCTTCTCTAATACCACAGTTCAAAAGCATAAGCTTTCTTCACAGTCCAACTCTCACATCCATACATGATTACTGCAAAAATCATAGCCTTGACTAGACGGACCTTTGTTGGCAAAGTAATGTCTCTGCTTTTGAATATGCCATATAGGTTGGTCATAACTTTTCTTCCAAGGAGTGTCTTTTAATTTCATGCCTGCAGTCACCATCTGCAGTGATTTTGGAGCCCCAAAAAATAAAGTCTGACACTGTTTCCACCATTTCCCCATCTATTTCCAATGAAGTGATGGAACTAGATGCCATGATCTTCATTTTCTGAATGTTGAGCTTTAAGCCAACTTTTTCACTCTCCTCTTTTACTTTCTTCAAGAGGCTTTTTAGCTCATCTTCACTTTTTGCCATAAGGGTGGCATCATCTGCATATCTGAGGTTATTGATATTTCTCCCAGCAATCTTGATTCCAGCTTATGCTTCTTCCAGCCCAGCGTTTCTCATGATGCACTCTGCATATAAGTTAAATAAGCAGGGTGACAATATACAGCCTTGACGTACCCTTTTTCCTATTTGGAACCAGTCTGTTGTTCCATGTCTGGTTCTAACTGTTGCTTCCTGGCCTGTATACAGACTTCTGAAGAGGCAGGTCAGGTGGTCTAGTATTCCCATCTCTTTCAGAATTTTCCACAGTTTATTGTGATCCACACAGTCAAAGGCTTTGGCATAGTCAGTAAAGCAGAAATAGATGTTTTTCTGGAACTCTCTTGTTTTTTCCATGATCCAGCAGATGTTGTCAATTTGATCTCTGGTTCCTCTGCCTTTTCTAAAACAAGCTTGAACATCAGGAAGTTCACGGTTCACGTATTGCTGAAGCCTGGCTTGGAGCATTTTGAGCATTACTTTACTAGCGTGTGAGATGAGTGCAATTGTGTGAAAGTGGAGAGTGAAAAGGTTGGCTTAAAGCTCAACATTCAGAAAACTAAGATCATGGCATCTGGTCTCATCACTTCATTGGAAATAGATGAGGAAACAGTGGAAACGGTGTCAGACTTTATTTTTTGGGGCTCCAAAATCAATGCAGATGGTGACTCAGCCATGAAATTAAAAGATGCTTACTCCTTGGAAGAAAAGTTACAACCAACCTAGATAGCATGTTCAAAAGCAGAGACATTACTTTGCCAACAAAGGTCCGTCTAGTCAAGGCTGTGATTTTTCCAGTGATCATGTACAGATGAGGGAGTTGGACTGTGAAGAAGACTGAGTGCTGAAGAATTGATGCTTTTGAAGTGTGGTGTTGGAGAAGACTCTTGAGAGTCCCTTGGACTGCAAGGAGATCCAACCAGTCCATTCTGAAGGAGATCAGCCCTGGGATTTCTTTGGAGGGAATGATACTGAAGCTGAAGCTCCAGTACTTTGGCCACCTCATGCGAAGAGTTGACTCACTGGAAAAGACTCTGATGCTGGGAGGGATTGGGGGCAGGAGGAGAAGGGGACGACAGAGGATGAGATGGCTGGATGGCATTACTGACTCAATGGATGCAAGTCTGAGTGAACCCTGGGAGTTAGTGATGGACAGGGAGGCCTGGCATGCTGCTATTCATGGGGTCGCAAAGAGTTGGACACGACTGAGCTACTGAATTGAACTGAAGTACTTCACTTCCACTGTTCACTTTTATGCATTGGAGAGGGAAATGGCAACCCACTCCAGTGTTCTTACCTGGAGAGTCCCAGGGACGGTGGAGCCTGGTGGGCTGCTATCTATGGGGTCGCATAGAGTCAGACACGACTGAAGCGACTTAGCAGTAGCAGCAGCAACTGTTTATTTAGAGAACATGTAGGCAGTGGGTATTATCTACCTGGTTATAAATGGATAAGACTTCTCTCTGTTTTGCAATCTCACAGTGAATGACATTCTGGTTTAATGATTATTCAGTAAGTTATTTTCTTTCTCTGGAACTATTCTGGAGAGGTTTTCTGTCTTGGCAGAAAATTTTACTTTTAATTAATAATTTTCCCAGCTATTTAACATGTAACTTTGGGGCTCTGTGAGGAAACATCTTCATTATATGATGAAATAAGGTGATAAGAAACAATTCATTCAGATAGACACTTTTCTTACTCTAACCGAACTGGGAGTCCTGGCTGACTAGTTAAAATTCTGGGTGGAGGCACTAATTGCCACCTAAGTGAAAATGGCAGTACTGACTAGCAAGCTGCCCTCAATTTGATCCCTTCCATGGACATTTTCAAAATGTCCCTTATATGTGACATGGAGAAGGCCCTGGCGACCCACTCCAGTACTCTTGCCTGGAAATTCCCATGGACTGAGAATCCTGGTAGGCTGCAGTCCATGGGATCTCTAAGAGTCGGACACGACTGAGTGACTTCTCTTTCACTTTCATGCATTGGAAAAGGAAATGGCAAGCCACTCCAGTGTTCTTGCCTGGAGAATCCCAGGGATGGAGGAGCCTAGTGGGCTGCTGTCTATGGGGTCGCACAGAATCTGACACGACTAACGTGACTTAGCAGCAGTAGCAGTATATGTGACATCCACTCCATCTACTTGTCTAGGCACTTACCAGGCTGTAGACTTTATTCCAGAACTCTCCTGGATTGGTTTCCAGACTTCTGGATCTTTTCACTCAAGACTAGCACCTGTCTTTATTCCACAAGAGATGTCAAATGACTTCAAAAACAGTTAATAACCAATTAAAACAGAACTCAAACCCTTAGCATCATGATTTTTTGAGGCTTTTCTGTTCAAAATTCAATAGGAATGAAGATAATAAGGTAGTGGTAGCATGTTGGGAAGGTTGGGTGTTTCTCCAAGCACATATACATAATAAACAAAATTAAACAACATTGAAGTGTTTATATTTCAAAAATATTTTAATTTGCCAACACTTTTGCAAATGAATTTAGTTTATTGCCCACTGCTACTGCTAAGTCACTTCAGTTGTGTCCGACTCTGTGCGACCCCATAGACAGCAGCCCACCAGGCTCCCCGGTCCCTAGGATTCTCCAGGCAAGAACACTGGAGTGGGTTGCCATTTCCTTCTCCAGTGCATGAAAGTGAAAAGTGAAAGTGAAATCGCTCAGTCGTGTCCGACTCTTAGCGACCCTATGGACTGCAGCCTACCAAGCTCCTCCGCCCATGGGATTTTCCAGGCAAGAGTACTGGAATGGGGTGCCATTGCCTTTTCCAAGTAACATTACCTGAATTTGCACCTGTCTTTTGGAGCAAATTTGTGCTTCTTAATTCACTTAGTCAAGATACAGTTTCTCCTCTGTAATAGTGCATCTGAATTCAAGTCTTCTCACAGATTTGGGCATTTCCTTGTCTTGATTTTCTATCTTGATGTGTCCCTCCTCTCCCCAAAGTGACATAAACATTAAAAGTCTCTGAATTATTTAAACAATTTGGGTAAAATTTAATTTTATTGAATGTTTTTCAGTGTGTGTGTGTGTGTTGTAATTAACACCTAATAGACAGGAGGTGTAACTTAGCATCTACCTCCAGGCTGCTTGACTTCTCAGTTTTGCTTTGGCGTTTTCCCAACTATAGAATGGCTCATTCTTCTCAGTGATTTCAGGAGCTAGAACCAGAAGAGGTGAGTGATAGTCTTCAGTCATGCCACCACTGAGTATTAACTTGACCATTCTGTGTAATGCTTTTACCTTTTTTTCTACATGCTGTACATGCTATAATAATAACGCTAATGTAATAGGGCACTTTCTGAACTCTAACATCATACAAAGAATTGAAATAATTTTATATACATTATTTGACTCCTAAAACCATATGAAAAAAATTCCTATTTGCATCTCTATTCCTAGAAAAGAAAGAGGGTTAGTGAGTTGAAAGAGCTTAGCCTAGATTACGTTGACACAGAGCTGGACCTTTTAGCCACGTTGCTATGCTTCTATAGAGTTTCTATTTAGTTATTAACCTTATTTTCAAAGGATTCAAAATAGCACAGTTCCACTTTTATGTACAGGAAGCTGAGTCAGTACTGCATGGTAATTAAGAACATAACTTCATTGTCTGAAGGCCTGTGCTTTTTTCTATTACTGTTTGGCTAGTATTAACAAATAATAGAGTTAAAAATACTCCTTAAGTTTGGTAAGGAAATATTTACAGCCCAGGATATGTGTGTTTCTAACATGCCACATTCTTTCTCTGGACTGTTATCACAGAAGGGACCATTTTGTTCTTTACAGACATCCTAACCCACCAGGTCCATCCATGAACTTAAAATCAGTAATTTGAAGAACAAAATGAATTCAGCTTGTCTAAAAAAGAGACCAATTTGAAACTAAAATATGAAATGATTTCAAGACAATATCAATGGAGAAATAAACCTATGATTTTGCAACAGTGAAATTCAACTATTATGTCATTTTAGTTAATCTGTTTTTTGTCACCATAATTTTAGGTTGCCAGAACCTCTTCTAAGGATCTTGGCACTTCTGAATAATAACTGCAAAGAATAAAATGTTTAAATTCCCAGCTATTGAATAATACTGACTAATAATCCTTAGTAGGTTATTATTGGAATCTGACAGATAAGGGATATCAGTCAAAATGAAAAGAAAAAAGAAAATTGGTAAAGTTCATGAAAGCAAGAAGTTGACAGACACTCAGGGCCTTTATCTATCAGCGCTAAGAAAAATAACCCATCTGTTCTGTCTGCCTAATACAATGGCCACCCCTTAGCAAAATGCATTCTGGGTTTGAACTGCGAGGTCTCTTTAATGCTTTATAGAGTTTTTGCTATACTCCATTTATAAACATAAAACAACAAGCATACTGGCCTGGAGAAAAGTTCATTTTTTGCAAAACTGCTTTTTAATTCAGGTATAACACAAAGCCCCAAGACTTCACTTTTCCTGGTAGATATTTTCGGATCTATTTATCATGGTCACAACATGAAGCAGTTTCTGATTTATGTGGTGAGCTTCCGACTTTTGGTATTTTCTTTCTCAACCTCAATCCATCAGGAAGCAGGTCTGAATGACATTTAACACTAATACGGCACTGTCAATAATGCCTAGTACCCAGTATGCATAACAAGAAAGCCTCTGGAAGATATAGAGGGTTCAGGATGTGAGCTGGAAGTCTAAGCAGCCTAAACTGATTTTTCAAGTTTATGGTGTTTTTATATATTTGGAGCAAAATAATGCAAGCTGTTGAATTAGGAAAAAAACAGAGATTTAATGGATAAATGGAGAATTACAGCAAAACTCCATGGTTTTGGTACTGTTTGAGCAAAAGGCTTTTAGGATATTTTGGTGAGAGAGAAGGGCTTCTTCAGAAGTCTGTATCAATCAGACCATTAACCTCAATATTATCATATTCCCATTATCTGGCACAGGTCCTGCATATTAAAGATACTGATAAAAACAGATTGGATATAACTCAAAATCAAGTCCTTCTATAGTTGCTATAACCCCTAGATCCCTACTAGTACTATACCATTATTTCACAGCCACATTTTACTTAAGGTGTCAAACTACTTTCTTGTCTGGTTTCCCATTTTGGGTAGGGGGATTGTGTTATATGCCCAGACTCTAGCTGAGGTTATTTTGGCTGAAGAAAGACATTAAAAAAGTTATATATTTGTGTTTGTGTGTTTAGTTGCTTCCATCTTACCTCTTTTTGACCCTGTGGACTGTAACCCGCCAGGCTTCTCTGTCTATGGGATTCTCCAGGCAAGAATACTGCAGTGGGTTGCCAGTTCCTCCTCCAGGGGATTTTCCGGACCTGGGGATCAAATCTGTATCTCCTGCATTGCAGGCAGATTCTTTAGAGCTGAGCTACTGGGGAAGCCTGTATTTGTAACTGGGTATAAACATATTTCCTGAAACCTAGCTAAATGCTCATGACATTGCACTGTATCTCTGCTCATTCTAGAAACTACATGCTCAGTAAACTTGGTGACAGGTTTAGACAAGCGTAATGAAAAAATAAGTAGGACTGTCATGTAGCTGCTAGAGGGTTTATAACAAACACTGTCCAAAAATCATTTGTTTATTTAACAAATGTTTACTGAAGACATAGTATATGTCAGGCACTAGACTGAAATCTAGTCTCGACACTGGGAGCTCAGTGTATTTATTGCAGTAACATCCAGATTAATAAGTAATTATGACCCAGAATGGTGAAGTTATGCTAAAACATCACAGAAGACAGAGGACAGAGCAAGCAAATGACATGGGAATTTGGAAAGAGTTGTTTAATCTGTCAGTCATGTCCTATTCTTTGCAACCCCATGGGCTGTAGCCTACCAGGCTCCTCTGTCCATGGGATTTCGCAGGCAGGAATACTGGAGCGAGTTGCCATTTCCTTCTCTAGAGGATCTTCCCAATCCAGGGACTGAACGGACATCTCCTGCATTAGCAGGCAGATTCTTTACAGCTGAGCCACCAAGGAAGCCCGATGGAAACAGTCAGTTCAGTTCAGTTCAGTCGCTCAGTCGTGTCCGACTCTTTGCGACCCCATGAATCGCAGCACGCCAGGCCTCCCTGTCCATCACCAACTCCCGGAGTTCACTCAGACTGCCTCCATCCAGTCAGTGATGCCATCCAGCCATCTCATCCTCGGTCGTCCCCTTCTTCTCCTGCCCCCAATCCGTCCCAGCATCAAAGTCTTTTCCAATGAGTCAACTCTTCACATGAGGTGGCCAAAGTACTGGAGTTTCAGCTTTAGCATCATTCCTTCCAAAGAAATCCCAGGGATGATCTCCTTCAGAATGGACTGGTTGGATCTCCTTGCAGATGGAAACATTAGACAAACTCAAATAAAGGGACACTGCAAAATAAATTGATCTGTACTTTTGAAAAATGTCAATGTCATGAAATTCTAAGTCAGACTAAGGTACTGTTCCCTACCAAAGAGAGATGACAACTGAATGTAAAGGTGACAACTGGAGTAAGGCCCAACACCGTATTTTCTGTTGCTTAAAAAAGACACTGGGACAATTGGCAAAATCTGAATTGATAACTGGAGTGTAGCAATAAAAAAGAGAGAATGACTGTTTTTAAAGAGAGACTATAAAGGGGAATAGAAAGGAAAGACTATAAAAGAGTGAGAGGAAGAGTGGGATAAAGTGAGGAAAAGAGAGAGGAAGATTTTTTTTTTAAAAGGAAGACGAGAAGGGAAAATCCTCCAAACAGAGCCAATCCTCCGTACAGGGCATCTAACCAGGGGCCCAGAGCAGGCGCCGCCCGGCGTCTCAGAAAACCGCGGCGAGGGCGGCGTCCACGGGCGGGACCAGTCTCCATTTCGCCTAACGGCGGGAAATACGCATCGCAGACCGCGCTGCCCGGACCTGGGTGAAGCTCTCGTGGGAAGGGGCGGCGGGAGCGCGTGGCGCGGCCCCGCGGCGGGGAGGCGGGGCGGGTCTGCTCTCCGGGCGGGTTGCGGTGGGGCGGCCGCCATCTTGGAGAAGGGCGAAAGGAAGGGCAGTCGCGGCCTCAGGAGTGTGCGGCGCGGTGGCCTGAGAGCTGCGTGTTGCTGGGTATCAGTCTGCAGACTCCAAGGGGAAACTCCTGAAATCTGATTTATCCGTTTATAGTGCGAGACCTTGCACAGGTGGAGACCGCAACAGTCCAAAAGAACAAATGCAAAGAGACCTCAAACTTATCTCTGGGCAAATTTAGAAGGTAACAGTAGTCTTTGGTTTCTGCCCACCTCATCTTTTCTCTTGGTGCCTTTTTTTTTTTTTTGGACGATGGCAACTCTTTTGTTTGGTTTCCTGCTGGAACCCCTATGGAGTGACTTTTCCCTCCACTGGATCAAGTCTTCCCTCTATTTGAGTGGCATCTGCTGGAAAGGAAAAAGAAAAAGAGGGGAGAATGGAGTTTGATAGCCAAGAATAAAGTAAGTAGAGTAAAAGATTAATATTTGAAAGTATTTGAGTGAAGGATATTTTGTACTAGAGAGCTAGCCTTGCTCAAAGAGAGAAACTGTTTTGCCTTCAACCTTGTGGAGGCACCCTGTGTCATACTGTTAGGGGAAGCGCACTGACTGAAACCCCTCATCCTGGCCAGACACCATAGTAACCATTTGCATGAGTTGTTTTAGGACAGGAGGTCCTGGTAAGGAACAGGGAACTAATAAGCCACCACCAACTGAAAGAGTTCAGGAAAGGTCAAAAGGAGATACCACGTGTCTGACCACCTCTCAGAATCCTTCTCACTGGCATCCATCTTGGTTGAGCAAGGTGTGAACCACCAGCAAGGACTCTGAGTCAGAATGATTGGATAAAGACAACCCAGAAACTAATCCCAGCACCATAAACTCGGAAACTGCGAGCCACCTGGCAGAGCAGATCTCCTAGGTTCTCTTACCCTACTGCTCTCTGCTAGGGTGCCATTTCCCAATAAAATCTCTTGCTTTGTCAGTATATGTTTCTCCTTGGACAATTTATTTTGGAGTCTTAGACAAGAGCCCAGTTTTGGGCCCTAGAAGGGGTCCTCCTTCCTGCAACAAATGGCTACTCTGCCGGGTCTCTGATGCAACTGACATCCTGACTACTCGGGGTACTCAGGGACCAGCTTGCCTGCTGATGGACCAGACCCAGCAGCCACAACTGGGATCCTTTTGTCCCTGGTCTCCTCCTGACACAGACAACTGACCAAAGTGCCCTGACAGGGTAAGGAGCAAGAGACTTTATTGACCTCTCTCCCCTTCCCTCTCTCTTTCCCTCTCTCTTTCCTCTCCTATCCTACCCTTTTTTTTCTAGTGCCCTGGTCCTGGACACGGGAATCTGGTTGAAGGGCCTCAGCCTGACCTGAAGATTGGAGACTGAGCACCTCCTCTTGGCAGAGAACTCAAATTTTGGTTCTGGTCTGGTCTGGTCTTGTTTCTGGTAGGGCTGAGTTCAAGTTCTCCCTTCTCTGGAGGCCCAGGTTAAAGTCCTGTAATGCCTGGGTATCTGCAGGTGGCAGGAGATGTCTGTAAGTCTAACCCCTTTGCCCTCCTCATCATTCAACTTGGCTTCCTTTCCTTTCTTTGAAATCTTTGAAGACCTGAGATATTTTCATTTACTCTGTTAGTACTTGAATATGAAGTTCTGTGTCTCTATAGGAAGTTTTCTGAGAAACTGTAACCTTGTATTTAAGGAATGTCTGATGAGGACTGCCAGTCTATGTGTGTGTTTTATACTCTGTGTTCTGTGTAGAGATTTGTGATGGCCATTTTGCTTTGTCTGGCCACCATTTGGTTTAGACCTGCCATCATTTTGTTAGAACTTGATTTTCTTTCTCTATACCTTGAGACCAGGGCTGTGGGAACAGTTATCTAGACCATCTCTAACTCCCAAGGCTGAGAAAAAACAGGACATTTTTATTTATTTTTTTTTAAACTTAAAACATTTGTTTATTTTAAATTTTATTTATTTTAAAATTTTATTTATTGCAACTGTTATTTATAAACTAGTGAATTTTATATTGTTATATCTAATTCATGACTAAGCTTTGAAAATGAAGCTAGATCTTGTGTTGTGTCTGTCTGAATATGCCTCTGTATGTCTTTGCGTTGGATAATATTTTTGAGATTAATTTGTAAATGAGCTCTATTTAATTGGCTTAAAAAAAAGTAAGAACTTACAAATGAAATCATTCTAAATTGAATAATGAATTCCAGGTTCATGTGAACTGGGTTCCTGATATTAATGTTTGTTTGTTGAACTAACTAGTAATGTAGACTAGTCTTAGAGTAACTAACATTAAGTAGAATACTCTCATTGCACCTAGGTTTAATATGTTAAATATTATTATATCTGTTACAAGTTTGTCAACAAGGAAATTATCTCGAGTGAAGAAACTTCTAAAAATTGTAAATGAGATGTGATCTTTTAGATAAGCTCTATTAAGAATAATTATGCTTTAGGAATGTCAATCTAAAATAGTCTCTCCATATTGGAGTAACTTAAATCTCTAAGGGTTGTGCTAAACTAAGTGTTGAAAGTCCATTGAATAGCTAGGTCATTTCCAAATAAAATAAGATTTTGAAAGATTTACTACTAAACACTAATTTTCCTTTACAAAGAAACTACAGAGATTTGGGACTATAAATGAATAATGTTTAGTGCTATCCTAAAATGTTCTAAGAAGGCAAAGGTTTTAGAAAAAAATCACTGATATTTATGCTCACCAATCTATAAAATGCTAATATAAAAATTAGTTCTTGGCTTCTTAAGGAAAGTAGGAAGAGTGTTTTCAGTAAAAGAAGGTATGAAAAAATACTAAAAAGAATTATGCATGATCAGGATTTTCTAAAATTAGATTACAATTAGTTAGATAAATGGATTTTGTTAGGATTGACACAGCCATAGAAAAACTGATTAGAGGCAGCTAGGTCCAAAATGACAGAGTTGACTTTCAGTAGACCTTGAGCCTTGATGTATAGGACCATTGTGATGTATCAACAAGCTAAATGATACAACAGTCAGCATTGACCAAATCTGACCAAATGTTCTAAACCCTTTTATTTATTTATTATTATTTTTTAATATCATATAAAATAGATTTTTGAAAATTTATTTATTTTAATTGGAGGCTAATTACTTTACAATATTGCAGTGATTTTTGCCATACATTCACATGAATCAGCCATGGGTGTACATGTGTTCCCCATCCTGAAACCCCCTCCCATCTCCCTCCCTATCCCATCCCTCAGGGCCACACCAGTGCACCAGCCCTGAGCACCCTGTCTCATACATTGAACCTGGACTGGCAATCTATTTCACATATGATAGTATACATTTTTCAATGCTACTCTCTCAAATCTTCCCACCTTCACCTTCTCCCACAGGGTCCAAAAGTCTATTCTTTACATCTATGTTTCTTTTGCTGTCTCACATATAGAGTCATTTTTACCACCTTTCTAAATTCTATATATATGCATTAATATACTGTACTGGTGTTTTCCTTTCTGACTACTTCATTCTATATAATAGGCTCCAGTTTCATTCACCTCATTAGAACTGATTCAAATGTATTCTTTTTAATAGCTGAGTAATATTCCATTGTGTATACGTACCACAGCTTTCTTATCCATTTGTCTGCCTATGGACATCTAGCTTGCTTCCATGTCTTGGCTATTGTAAACAGCACTACAATGAATATTGGGGTACACAAGTCTCTTTCAATTCTGGTTTCCTCTTCTAAACCCTTTGAATTGATTTTTTTTTTAACAAAACTTCCTAAATCGAATTCTGTTGAAGTTCCTTTGACCTCTAGCTAACTTTGGGGTGCTTCAGAGGGCCTCTGAAACATTTGAAATAGAGATGTTAAACTAATTATGTTTATTTGGTTGGTTAAATTGCATTAAAATATTATCAAATGAGTAATAAATCCTCTCGTGTTATAATGTATGGTAAATATTACCAATGTAGGTATCCTAGAAATTCTGTGGAATTCTTAACACTCTGTTATGCCCCGGTATTCTAATGGAAAACCTGATGACTTCACAAAAGTTAAAGAAAGGACTGAATGAACCAGCGAATATGCTTATAGCTTTTATGGTTTCTATCTGAAAAATTACAGGTTTGAATCTTATGTTTTCTGGGAGTAGGGGAAACCTTCCTCTCAAACTAATTATGACAGTAATTTGGTAAAATTATATGTTATAAACAAAACAATTACATTTTCTCTCTATCGATTCCTCCAGAGATTGGAAACTCTTAGGTTTCCAGTAACTATATCAGATGAGTTAGGAAGGTTATCTCACAAACATGTACAAAAATCTTAAGAAATTTCTGAGACCTTGGAAAGGGAAGAATTCACCTTGATTTGTTAGGCTAAATCTGTGATAAGCCTTTGGTGAATTTCCCAGCCCTGTTTTATTTTAAAATTTCAGTCTGAGACTCTATAAATGTTTCAGCAAAGCAAAAAGTCTATGATCAATTATGTTTATATAAATCATCAGGCCAAAATTACTGAGAACAGACCTATTTTGCAAGCAAACTAGCTTTAATTTGGTTATATTTGATAAAAATGAGGGTAATTTTAGGGAGAAAAAGGTGTTTCATTAAATGTTAAATCCCAGCTTGTTAATGGAAGTCTGCTTCTAGTAAGACTCATTACTTGATAGTTCTTTGCTGTTATGTGATATTAATGTAAAATTTAATTGAATTCTTAAAGACTACCCTAAGTTTGTTTTTGAAGCACATATCAGTCATCTATCTTTGGATAAAGATCAGATGCCTCATGAGCTGCAGCCAGGACTGGAAAAAGACATAATTTAAGAGACTGTCTCCAACCTGGATGGAAGGACCTGTTTATAAGGTATTCTTAACTGGCTCATGCACTGTGAAACTGAAGGGAAACTGACTCTTAGATTCCCACTTCCAAAGGCCCCTACACTGGACTGGTCTATAGAGAGGACAGCTGACCTCACTTTAAAATGATGCTCAAACAGAGAAGAAAGTACACTACACCAGGATGAGAAGAAGATGACATCAGAGGTAAACAGCTTGCCCAAGATGCTGGACCTGATTCATATGATCATTTAAAATGTTTTCTTGACTTCATAGACCTTTGCATATAAATCAAATGCCTGATCATAGACCTGATCCTATGCTAGTTTTAGAAATCAATCCAATTGTTGGGTTTGTGGCCAATTACCTGTGTCTAGTTCTGGGTTACCTTGGTGAATTTCTCTACTCTGAGACTAACTGGTTGGCCCTGAGGAAATTTACTTGAAAAAAAAATATAGTCATATTCAAATCACTATTGATATTGCTAGATGGGATCCCTTCACCCAGCCAATTAACAATGCCTGCTCTGACTCTGGCCATAAATTTGAGTTTTCTTCTATTACTAAAGCTCAATCAGAGCAACAAGCAAAGTTTTAGCAAAGGAAAAAATCTCTCACAATTATGGGATGGATTTATATAGATAACACCAGGGTATGGTAATTTAGATTTAAAGTCTCCTCTGTGTTGGAAGCAATAAAATCAGAGAAAGGATAATCAATCTAGTAACACTAGAAAACTGGGCTGTGTGCCTTATAGACTGTACCAATATATAATTTCCCTGGAAGATAAAGATTCATACAGAGTAGACTGAGTTCAATGACCTGGGATATACTGGGCTATATCTAATGGAAGCTCTTAAGTCTTATGATTTTACTGATACTGCTGACTGTGTTATTTGTATTTCACTTGTTTACAAACTTGCTCTTTCTTACACTACTAAATGTGTGACTGAGGGCTCTGATAAAATAATATATAATTCCATATAAGATTGATGATGGTAACAGTGTAACTCTAAATATGGGAAGAAGCAACAAGAGGGAATGTTTTCCTGGACCAAGAGGCTAGTAAGACAGGTGGTCCAGAGAATTTTGTATATTGTTTTATGGCCTAGTCCAGTAACAGCACATTGAGTGTCCTGTCAACAAAATCTTTGCCAGAACTTGAGAATGGACATTCTCAGCACCATGGGATAAAATGATCATGAAATGCCCCTCTCAAAATCATGGTCAAGTTTATGACCAAGAAGTGGCTCTGCCAACTAAAAACGGACACTTGCCATCTGCCTCTACAAAGATTAAATCATGACCACTGCAGTTGCTAATCTTCAACACCCCCAAAAGGTGTTCAGGATGGAAATCAGGAATGAGGCACTCTGTGCTCTGGGCAAAACTGGCAGAACAGGCCTTCAGGTAGTTAGATCTTTTCAGGAGAAGATTTTATGAGTTCCAATTCTTTCATCTTCTCCTACCTAGAGAAATGCTGACATTGTTAATGGTGACATCTCCTTTAGCTATTAAGGAGAATTTTACAATTAAAAGTCAAAATAGAATAGCTATGGTTCAGATATCCAGGAAAATAACTAGGGGATACTATGGGTGTAATTTCAGGCTAGATTTTGTATTTCTAAACACTTGAGTTTTCTGAGTTGTGTCAGGCTTGGATACCACCAGACATTCTCAAAACAATGTCTGCTGGCAGCTAGCAACTACAACTTTACTTGTTATAAAACTAGAAAACTGGCTACCTGGTTACAAGTCTTCCCAAAGTGCCAGGTCCAGACTGGGTTTCAGGCCTATTCTTCAAAAAAAATAAATGAGATTTATTTTGTCTATTAAAATTTCAGTGGTCACTCCTCCAACTACTTCTAATTGTGTCTGTTACACTAAAATGGCAGACCAAGGCATTGAAACTTTAATCATACAAGACTCAGATCTAGGACTTGGAATTAGAAATACTTGAAATTCAGTGTCTATTCTGCAAGCTGAGGCAGTCCTATGCCCCATTTTGATAGGAAGTTATCAAAGTCATAGTTGCGCAGTTCCTTAAATTAAAACTGAGCAGGACTCCATGGGGTTCTGGCGTACAGATCTCTTCTGTGTTCTCTGTTTCTAGTTCTTGGATAAAAACATTCATCCAGCTTCCTTGACCTTCTGTAAGTCCCACAGTGCATTGAAGTGAATGTTACTTAGTCATGTTTGACTCGTTGCGACCCCATGGACTATACATGGAATTTTCCAGGCCAGAATTCTGGAATGGGTAGCCATTCCCTTCTCCAGGGTATCTTCACAACCCAGGGAATGAACCCAGGTCTCCTACATTGCAGGCAGATTCTTTACCAGCTGAGCCTAAAGGGAAGCCCCAATTGTCTCAAAGAGCAGATTCAAACAGTTGCTAATCAAGGAAGGGAGGGGATACAGAAACAGAGAAACAATCAAATGGTGGTACAGCCTTGAGACAGGGTTCTGGTTCCTACTCCAGTTCAGTTCAGTTCAGTTCAATCGCTCAGTTGTGTCTGACTCTTTGCGATCCCACGAATCACAGAACACCAGGCCTCCCTGTCCATCACCATCTCCCGGAGTTCACTCAGACTGAAGTCTATCGAGTCCGTGATGCCATCCAGGCATCTCATCCTTGGTCGTCACCTTCTCTTCCTCCCCCCAATCCCTCCCAGCATCAAAGTCTTTTCTAATGAGTCAACACTTCACGTGAGGTGGCCAAAGTACTGGAGCTTCAGCTTTAGCATCATTCCTTCCAAAGAAATCCTAGAGCTGATCTTCTTCAGAATGGACTGGTTGGATCTCCTTGCAGTCCAAGGGACTCTCAAGAGTCTTCAACACCACAGTTCAAAAGCATCAATTCTTCATCGCTCAGCCTTCTTCACAGTCCAACTCTCACATCCATACATGACTACTGGAAAAAACCATAGCCTTGACTAGATGGACCTTAGTCGGCAAAGTAATGTCTCTGCTTTTGAATATACTATCTAGGTGGGTCATAACATTTCTTCCAAGGAGTAAGCGTCTTTTAATTTCATGGCTGCAGTCACCATCTGCAGTGATTTTGAAGCCCCCCAAAAATGAAGTCTGACACTGTTTCCACTGTTTCCCATCTATTTCCCATGAAGCGATGGGACCAGATGCCATGATCTTCGTTTCCTGAATGTTGAGCTTTAAGCCAACTTTTCGCTCTCCTCTTTCACTTTCATCAAGAGGCTTTTTAGCTCCTCTTCACTTTCTGCCATAAGGGTGGTGTCATCTACATATCTTAGGTGAGTGATATTTCTCCCGGCAATCTTGATTCCAGCTTGTGTTTCTTCCAATCCAGCGTTTCTCATGATGCACTCTGCATGTAAGTTAAATAAGCAGGGAGACAATATACAGCCTTGACATACTCCTTTCCTATTTGGAACCAGTCTGTTATTCCATGTCCAGTTCTAACTGTTGCTTCCTAACCTGCATACAAATTTCTCAAGAGGCAAGTTAGGTGGTCTGGAATTCCCATCTCTCTCAGAATTTTCCATAGTTTATTGTGATCCACACAGTCAAAGTCTTTGGCATAGTCAATAAAGCAGAAATAGAAGTTTTTCTGGAATTCTCTTGCTTTTCCATGATCCAGCGGATGTTGGCAATTTGACCTCTGGTTCCTCTGCCTTTTCCAAAACCAGCTTGAACATCAAGGAGTTCACAGTTCACGTATTGCTAAAGCCTGGCTTGGAGAATTTTGAGCATTACTTTTCTAGCCTGTGAGATGAGTGCAATTGTGCGGTAGTTTGAGCATTCTTTGGCATTGCCTTTCTTTGGAATTGGAATGAAAACTGACCTTTCCCAGTCCTGTGGCCACTGCTGAGTTTTCCAAATCTGCTGGCATATTGAATGCAGCACTTTCACGGCATCATCTTTCAGGATTTGAAACAGCTCAAATGGAATTCCATCACCTCCACTAGCTTTGTTCAGAGTGATGCTTTCTAAGGCCCACTTGACTTCACATTCCAGGATGCCTGGCTCTAGATTAGTGGTCACATCATCGTGATTATCTGGGTCGTGAAGATCTTTTTTGAACAGTTCTTCCATGTATTCTTGCCACCTCTTCTTAATATCTTCTGCTTCTGTTAGGTCCAGACCATTTGTGTCCTTTATCGAGCCCATCTTTACATGAAATGTTCCCTTGGTATCTCTAATTTTCTTGAAGAGATCTCTAGTCTTTCCCATTCTGTTCTTTTCCTCTCTTTCTTTGCATTGATCACTGAAGAAGGCTTTCTTATCTCTTCTTGCCATTCCTTGGAACTCTGCATTCAGATGCTTTTATCTTTCCTTTTCTCCTTTGCCGTTTGCCTCTCTTCTTTTAACAGCTATTTGTAAGGCTTCCCCAGACAGCCATTTTGCTTTTTTGCATTTCTTTTCCATGGGGATGGTCTTGACCCCAGTCTCCTGTTCAATGTCATGAACCTCATTCCATAGTTCATCAGGCACTCTATCTCTCAGGTCTATACCCATAAATCTATTTCTCACTTCCACTGTATAATCATAAGGGATTTGATTTAGGTCATATCTGAATGGTCTAGCGGTTTTGCCTACTTTCTTCAATTTGAGTCTGAATTTGGGAATAAGGAGTTCATGATCTGAGCCACAGTCAGCTCCCGGTCTTGTCTTTGTTGACTGTATAGAGCTTCTCCATCTTTGACTGCAAAGAATATAATCAGTCTGATTTCAGTGTTGACCATCTGTTGATGTCCATGTGTAGAGTCTTCTCTTGTGTTGTTGGAAGAGGGTGTTTGCTATGACCAGTGCATTTTCTTGGCAAAACTCTATTAGTCTTTGCCCTGCTTCATTCCGCACTCCAAGGCCAAATTTGCCTGTTCCTCCAGGTGTTTCTTGACTTCCTACTTTTGTATTGCAGTCCCGTATAATGAAACGGACATCTTTTTTGGGTGTTACTTCTAAACCATCTTGTAGGTCTTCATAAAACCGTTCAACTTCAGTTTCTTCAGCATTACTGGTTAAGGCATAGACTTGGATAAGTGCGATATTGAATGATTTGCCTTACAGATGAACAGATATCATTTTGTTGTTTTTGAGATTGCATCCAAGTAGTGCATTTCGGACTCTTTTGCTGACCATGATGGCTACTCCATTTCTTCTGAGGGATTCCTGCCCACAGTAGTAGATATAATGGTTATCTGAGGTAAATTCACCCATTTCAGTCCATTTTAGTGTGCTGATTCCTAGAATGTTGACGTTCACCCTTGCCATCTCTTGTCTGACCACTTCCAATTTGCCTTTATTCATGGACCTGACATTCCAGGTTCCTACGCAATATTGCTCTTTACAGCATCGGATCTTGCTTCTATTACCAGTCACATCCACAGCTGGGTATTGTTTTTGCTTTGGCTCCATCCCTTCATTCTTTCTGGAGTTATTTCTCCACTGATCTCCAGTAGCATATGGGGCACCTAATGATTTGGAGAGTTCCTCTTTTGGTATCCTATCATTTTTCCTTTTTATACTGTTCATGGGGTTCTCAAGGCAAGAATACTGAAGTGGCTTGCCATTCCCTTCTCCAGTGGACCACATTCTGTCAGACCTCTCCACCATGACCTGCGCATCTTTGATTGGCTCGTGGACATGGCTTGGTTTCACTGTTAGACAAGGCTGTGGTCTTAGTGTTATTAGATTGACTAGTTTTCTGTGATTATGGTTTCAGTGTGTCTGCCCTCTGATGCCCTCTTGCAATGCCTACCATCTTACTTGGGTTTGTCTTACCTTGGGCGTGGGTTATCTCTTCACAGCTGCTCCAGCATAGCACAGCTGCTGCTCCTTACCTTGGATGAGGGGTATCTCCTTACTGCCACCGTTCCTGACCTTCAATGTGGAATAGCTCCTCTAGGACCTCCTGTGCCTGTGCAGCCACCACTCCTTGGGTGGCTCCTCCCAGCTGCTGCCCCTGGCCTCGGGCTCTGGGGGGCTCCTCAATGTCACTGCCCCTGGCCTTGGGTGTGAGGTGACTTCTCCCAGCCGCCCCTGAGCTAGGATGCGGGGTGTCTCTTCCCAGCCACCACTGGCCTCGGACGCGGGTTAGCTCCTCCCGGCCACTGCCCCTGACCTCGGATGTGGGGTGTCTCCTCCCGGCCACCACTGACCTCGGACTCGGGGTGTCTCCTCCCGGCTGCCGCCCCTGACCTCGGATGCGGGGCAGCTCCTTCCAGCTGCCACTGACCTCGGACGCAGGGTAGCTCCTCTCGGCCATTCCTGCGCCGACACAGCCTGGCACTCTAGGCCACTGCCCCTGACCTCGGACATGGGGAAGCTTCTCTCAGCCACGGCCAAGAGGAGCAATATTGCATAGGAACCTGGAATGTGAGGTCCATGAATCAAAGCACATTGGAAGTGGTCAAACAAGAGATGACAAGAGTGAACATCGACATTCTAGGAATCAGCAAACTAAAATGGACTGGAATGGGTGAATTTAACTCAGATGACCATTATATCTAGTACTGTGGGCAGGAATCCCTCAGAAGAAATGGAGTAAACATCATGGTCAACAAAAGAGTCTGAAATGCAGTACTAGGATGCAATCTCAAAATGACAGAATGATCTCTGTTCGTCTGCAAGGCAAATCATTCAGTATCATAGTTATCCAAGTCTATGCCCCAACCAGTAACACTGAAGAAACTGAAGTTGAATGGTTTTATGAAGACCTACAAGACCTTGTATAACTAACACCCAAAAAGGATGTCCATTTCATTATAGGGGACTGCAATGCAAAAGTAGGAAGTCAAGAAACACCTGGAGGAACAGGCAAATTTGGCCTTGGAGTGCGGAATGAAGCAGGGCAAAGACTAATAGAGTTTTGCCAAGAAAATGCACTGGTCATAGCAAACACCCTCTTCCAACAACACAAGAGAAGACTCTACACATGGACATCAACAGATGGTCAACACCAAAATCAGATTGATCATATTCTTTGCAGTCAAAGACGGAGAAGCTCTATGCAGTCAACAAAAACAAAACCAGGATCTGACTGTGGCTCAGATCATGAACTCCTTATTCCCAAATTCAGACTCAAATTGAAGAAAGTAGGCAAAACCACTAGACCATTCAGGTATGACCTAAAACAAATCCCTTATGATTATACAGTGGAAGTGAGAAATAGATTTAAGGGCCTAGATCTGATAGATAGAGTGCCTGATGAACTATGGAATGAGGTTTGTGACATTGTACAGGAGACAGGGATCAAGACCATCCTCATGGAAAAGAAATGCGAAAAAGCAAAAAGACTGTCTGAGGAGGCCTTACACATAGCTGTGAAAAGAAAAGAGGCAAACGGCAAAGGAGAAAAGGAAAGATAAAAGCATCTGAATGCAGAGTTCCAGAGAATAGCAAGAAGAGATAAGAAAGCCTTCTTCAGTGATCAATGCAAAGAAAGAGAGGAAAAGAACAGAATGGGAAAGACTAGAGATCTCTTCAAGAAAATTAGAGATACCAAGGGAACATTTCATGTAAAGATGGGCTCGATAAAGGACACAAATGGTCTGGACCTAACAGAAGCAGAAGATATTAAGAAGAGGTGGCAAGAATACATGGAAGAACTGTTCAAAAAAGATCTTCACGACCCAGATAATCACGATGTGACCACTAACCTAGAGCCAGGCATCCTGGAATGTGAAGTCAAGTGGGCCTTAGAAAGCATCACTCTGAACAAAGCTAGTGGAGGTGATGGAATTCCATTTGAGCTGTTTCAAATCCTGAAAGATGATGCCGTGAAAGTGCTGCACTCAATATGCCAGCAGATTTGGAAAACTCAGCAGTGGCCACAGGACTGGGAAAGGTCAGTTTTCATTCCAATTCCAAAGAAAGGCAATGCCAAAGAATGCTCAAACTACCGCACAATTGCACTCATCTCACAGGCTAGTAAAGTAATGCTCAAAATTCTCCAAGCCAGGCTTTAGCAATACGTGAACCATGAACTTCTAGATGTTCAAGCTGGTTTTGGAAAAGGCAGAGGAACCAGAGGTCAAATTGCCAACATCCGCTGGATCATGGAAAAAGCAAGAGAATTCCAGAAAAACATCTATTTCTGCTTTATTGACTATGCCAAAGACTTTGACTGTGTGGATCACAATACACTGTGGACAATTCTGAGAGAGATGGGAATTCCAGACCACCTAACCTGCCTCTTGAGAAATCTGTATGCAGGTCAGGAAGCAGCAATTAGAACTGGACATGAAGAAAAGACTGATTCCAATTAGGAAAAGGAGTATGTCAAGGCTGTATATTGTCACCCTGCTAATTTAACTTACATGCAGTTAAGTTTCTCATGCATCATGAGAAATGCTGGACTGGAAGAAACACAAGTTGGAATCAAGATTGCCGGGAGAAATATCACTCACCTCAGATATGCAGATGACACCACCCTTATGACAGAAAGTGAAGAGGAACTTAAAAGCCTCTTGATGAAAATGAAAGAGGAGAGCGAAAAAGTTGGCTTAAAGCTCAACATTCAGAAAACGAAGATCATGGCATCTGGTCCCATCACTTCAAGGGAAATAGATGGGGAAACAGTGGAAACAATGTCAGACTTTATTTTTGGGGGGCTTCAAAATCACTGCAGATGGTGACTGCAGCCATGAAATTAAAAGACGCTTACTCCTTGGAAGAAAAGTTATGACCAATCTAGATAGTATATTCAAAAGCAGAGACATTACTTTGCCAACAAAAGTCCATCTAGTCAAGGCTATGATTTTTCCTGTGGTCTTGTATGGATGTGAGAGTTGGACTGTGAAGAAGGCTGAGTGCCGAAGAATTGATGCTTTTGAACTGTGGTGTTGGAGAAGACTCTTGAGAGTCCCTTGGACTGCAAGGAGATCCAACCAGTCCATTCTGAAGGAGATCAGCCCTGGGATTTCTTTGGAAGGAATGATGCTAAAGCTGAAGCTCCAGTACTTTGGCCACCTCATGCGAAGAGTTGACGCATTGGAAAAGACTGTGATGCTGGGAGGGATTGGGGCAGGAGGAGAAGGGGACGACAGAGGATGAGATAGCTGGATGGCATCACTGACTCGATGGAGGTTAGTCTGAGTGAACTCTGGGAGTTGGTGATGGACAGGGAGGCCTGGCGTGCTGCGATTCATGGGGTCGCAAAGAGTCAGACACGACTGAGCGACTTAACTGACCTGAAGTGGAGATGAAGGAATTCCAGCTGAGCTATTTCTAATCTTAAAAAATGATGCTCTTAAAGTGCTCAACTCAATATGCCAGAAAATTTGGAAAACGCAACAGGCTTTCCTGGTGGCTCAGCAGTAAAGACTCTGCCTGCAATGCAGGAAGCCTTGGTTTGATCCTTGGATTGGGAAGATCCCCTAGAAAATGGCATGGCAAACCAGTATGGTACTATTGCTAGTGAATCCCATGGAGAGAGGAACCTGACAGTGTGCAGTCCAGACGGTCACACAGTCTGACATTACTTAAGCAAATAAGCAGCAGCAGTGTCCACCGGACTGGACAAAATCAATTTTCATTCCAATCCCAAAGAAAGGCTATGTCAAAGAACGTTCAAACTACTGTACAGTTGTGTTTATTTCACATGCAAGCAAGGTAATGGTCAAAATCCTTCAAGCTAGTGTTCAAAATTAAGTGAACTGAGAACTTCCAGATATGTAAGCTGGATTTAGAAAAGGTAGAGAACCCAGAGATTAAATTGCCAGCATCCATTGGATCATAGAAAGAGCAATGGTATTCCAGAAAAGCTTCTGCTTCATTGACTATGCTAAAACCTTTGACTGCATGTATCATAACAAACTGTGAAAAATTCTTAAAGTGTTGGGAATACAGACTAGCTTACTTGTCTCCTGAGAAACCTATATTCAAGTCAAGAAGCCACAGTTAGAACTGGACATGGGACAATGGACTGGTTCAAAATTGGGAAAGGAGTATGTCAAGATTGTGTATTGCCACCCTGCTTATTTAGCTCATATGCAGAGTACATCAGGTAAAATGCCAGGTTGGATAATTACAAGCTGGATTCAAGATTGCCAGGAAAAAATATCAACAACCTCAGATATGTAGATGATATCACTCAATGGCAGAGAGCAAAGAAGAATCAGGGACCCTCTTGATAAAGGTGAAATAAGAAAATTAAAAAGTTTGTTTAAAATTCAACATTCAAAAAAGTATGATCATGGCATCTAGTCCCATCACTTTGTGGCAAATAGGGAAATTGTGGAAATAATGACAAATTTTATTTTCTTGGGCTCCCAAATCACTGTAGATGGTGACTGCAGGCATGAAATTAAAAGACATTTGTCCCTTGCAATAAAAGCTATTACAAACCTAAACTGTGTATTAAAAAGCAGAGACATCACTTTGCCAACAAAGTCCCATCTAGGCAAAGCTCTAGTTCTTTCTGTAGTCATGTATAGGTATGAGAGTTGGACCATAATGAAGGCTGAGTGCTGAAGAATTGATGCTTTTGAACTGTGTTTCTAGAGAAGACTCCAAGAGTTCCTTGGACTGAAAGGGGGCTTCCTTGGTGGCTCCACTGTTAAAGAATCCACTTGCAATGCCAGAGAGCCCAGTTCAATTCCTATTTCAGGAAGATCCCCTGGATAGGGATAGGCTACCCACTCCAGTATTCTTGGGCTTCCCTGGTGGCTCCGATGGTAAAGAATACACCTGCAATGCAGGAGACCTGGGTTGGAAATATCCCCAGGAAGAGGGCATACCAACTACTCCAGTATTCTTGTCTGGAGAATTTTTTTTTTTTTGTGGGGGAGTCGGGGGGGGGTAGTGGGGAAGGTGCTTCCCTGTTAGCTCAATCAGTAAAGAATCTGCCTGCATTGCAGGAGACCCAAATTCAATCCCTGGGTCGGGAAGATCCTCTGGGGGAAGTAAATAGCTACTCTCTTCAGTATTCTTGCCTGGAAAATCTCATGGACAGAAGAGCCTGGTGGGTACAGTCCATGGGGTTGCAAGAGTTGGACTACAAGGAGATCAAACCAGTCAATCCTAAAAAAAAAAAAATAACAATAATAATAATCAACTCTGAATACTAATTGGAAGCACTGATGCTAAAGTTGAAGCTCTAATACTTTGACCATATGATGGGAAGAGCCAATTCATTGGAAAAGACCCTGATGCTGGGAAAGATTGAGGGTGGGAGTAGAAGAGGGTGACCAATGATAAGATGGTTGGATGGTGTCATGGACTCAATGGACATGAGTTTGGGCAAACTGTGGGAGATAGTGAAGGACAGGTAAGACTTCCTTCCCTACAAACTAGAGTGTTGCATTTTGTGGATTCACAAAGTCAAACGTGATTTAAATTCTGAACAATTATAGTAATTTTTTTTTTTTTTTTACAGAAATGTCTGTTTAGGTCTTCTCCTTATTATTTGATTGGGTTGTTTGTTTTTCTGATACTGAGATACATGAGCCACTTGTATATTTGCAAATTAGTCCTGACAAAGCACTACTATTAATCAGTAAATTTCATTTATTTACCAATGGTCAGTGCCTTGCAGGTATATTAGCAAAACAAGCCAATTCCAAACTTACTGGAATTAAACTTGACAGTGTAACATATCAAACAGTTCATAGACTGGCACTGCTTTTCAGGTTATTCTTAGAGTGGCACTAATATATGGACATCTGGATCAAGAACAAGAACATGACCAAATCTATTCTGAATTTATAATTATCACTTTCTTGCATTTCTTTATACTTTTCACATGATTTTTGTTGTTTTGTTTTGGCATATCATTGGGATAATGAAGTCTATGGTTTTATGTCTGCATTCTGTCATACAGCATCATTTTGAGAGATTCACCCATTCTCTTAAATACAGTTGTAATTTCCTCATTTTTCATTGCAGTAGAATCTATGCCCTAAATATCCATTAGAATGTTGATGGACATTTTGGTTATTTTCCATTTTTGACTATTAGAATACTATTGTTCTTATGACTTTTTATGTATGTTTTCACAATTTTCTTGAGCATACAACCAAAGTGAAACTGTGATGTGATGGATTATTCACATTTTAAACTTTGGTGTTTATGGCCAAATATTACATCAAAGTGATTGTACAAATTTACCTTCCACCAGCAGTAGAAAATTCCTTTGCTTCAAATCTTTGCTAATACTAACACTGTTAATGTTTAAGTTTTTCCATCCTGGTGAGTGTGCAGTTGAATTTCACTGTGTTTTTAATTGATGTTTCTCTGATTATGGAGGAGGCTGAATACCTTTGACCGCTGAAATAGAGGACCCATTTCCCATCTTTTAAAGGTTTCTGACATTATCTATCACTACTCACCTTGCCTGTTGAAGTTTAGAGATCCCTATATGCAGGACTTTAGACAGGGATTCAAGTGCAAGTGGTTTATTTTAGAGTTTATATCAGGAGTGAAAAAGTGAAATAAGACTGCTAATCAGAAGTTTCCTATCAATCAAGTTACCTTGAAAGTTTAATCCCACTGAGGAATTAATGAATCAGTGTAGAAAGTGTGCATTAGAGCTATCACATCCAAGGAGTAAGCAAATAAAAGTATTTTTTAAAGTTCTGTACACCCGTGCTTGAGATAACTCCCAGGGGTAAATTAATTTCTAGGAGCAAATTACTTTTAGCCTACCACCTGAGTAGATCAAATAACCCCAACAGTGCAAGAAAACAAAGGAATGAAAGTGCTAGTAGTTGGCTGGTGTTTACTGAAGTGCTAAAAGTGAGATGGTATAGACAAAGTGCCATAGGACTTACAAACTTTCTAACTCTTATAAAGTTTGTTTCTCTTGCTTGAGCATACGAGCTAGAATCTCTAGTTCATATTAGATAAAATAAATGATAGTAGTAGTTATCTTTGCATGGATCTTGGTCTCAAAAAGAACACTTTTACTATTTTACCATTCACTATGATGTTTGCTATATTTATAATAGATTTAGTATAAATACCCTTGATCAAATTAAGGAAGCTCTCTTCTACTCATGATTTTTTAAAAATCAAAAGTTGATATTAAATTATATCAAATTTTTCCTGCATCTAATAAGTTATGACCAACCTAGATAGTATATTCAAGAGCAGAGACATTACTTTGCCGACTAAGGTCCATCTAGTCAAGGCTATGGTTTTTCCTGTGGTCATGTATGGATGTGAGAGTTGGACTGTGAAGAAGGCTGAGCACTGAAGAATTGATGCGTTTGAACTGTGGTGTTGGAGAAGACTCTTGAGGGTCCCTTGGACTGCAAGGAGATCCAACCAGTCCACTCTGAAGGAGATCAACCCTGGAATTTCTTTGGAAGGAATGATGCTAAAGCTGAAGCTCCAGTACTTTGGCCACCTCATGGGAAGAGTTGACTCATTAGAAAAGACTTTGATGCTGGGAGGGATTGGGGGCAGGAGGAGAAGGGGACAACAGAGGATGAGATGGCTGGATGGCACCACGGACTCGATGGAGGTTAGTCTGAGTGAACTCCGGGAGATGGTGATGGACAGGGAGGCCTAGTGTGCTGCGATTCATGGGGTCGCAAAGAGTCGGACACGACTGAGCGACTGAACTGAACTGAATATGATAATAGGGCTTTTCTGATAGCTCACATGGTAAAGAATCCGCCTACAATGCAGGAGACCTGGATTCAATTCCTGGGTCAGAAAATCCCTTGGAGAAGGTAATGGTAACCCATGCCAATGTTCATGCCGGAAAATCCCATGCACAGAGGAGCCTGGTGGGCTATAATCCATGAGGTTGCAAAGAGTCAGGCACAACTGAGTGACTAACACATTAAAATGAATGTGATAATGGTATAATTTTTTCTCATTTTTTTCTGTCAATGTGAACTACATTGATTAATTTTTAAATGCTCCAACTAACCTTGCATTCCTGCAATAAACCTGCCTTATTTGTTTTGGTTACTAAATATTACAGAGCTCATTTTGCTCATATTTAGTTAGGAGTTTTGCATTTGTATTCTATATGAGACTTACTTTTTTTTTTCTTCTTAATTTAACCCAAGTTCTTTTATGAAAGTTGTGATGCTTTTCTTAAGCATTTGGGAAATGTTTCTTCTTTTTGTATTACACTGAAGAATTAGCATTTTTTGCTATTTTTCCTTTCTTAAAAGTTTGGAAGAATCTGTTGTTAAACGCTTCTTGCTCGCAAGGAAAGATAAACTGAGATAAATGAGTTCACCTTGTTTCTAATTGTGATGAGTTAGAACCATATTTCAGAGAAGGCAATGGCAATCCACTCCAGTACTCTTGCCTGGAAAATCCCATGAACGGAGGAGCCTGGTAAACTGCAGTCCATGGGGTCGCTGAGAATCAGGCACGACTGAACAACTTCACTTTCACTTTTTACTTTCATGCATTGGAGAAGGAAATGGCAACCCACTCCAGTGTTCTTGCCTGGAGAATCCCAGGGATGGGGGAGCCTGGTGGGCTGCCGTCTATGGGGTCCCACAGAGTCGGACATGACTGAAGTGACCTAGCAGCAGCAGCAACAGAATCATATTTATGGTAAAACAAAAGACACAATCTATTTCGGAATAAAAGGTAATTGTTTATGAAGTAAACGATAAAATGCTGATCTCCTTTTGAGCTATTAAATATCCTGTTCCCATATTTGTATAACCTACTCATTCTCTAAGATCTAGGTAATTTTATGTCTTGGAAAGACACTTGATTATATCTCCAGTCCATAACTATCTGCTTTGAATTTATGTGCTACTTTAAAAATTAATCAATTTATTTTTATTTTGGCTATGCTGCGTCTTTGTTGATGGCAGTTGGGCTTTCTCTAGTTCCAGTTTGTGGGCTCTAGAGCACCTTGGCTCTCTAGATGTGGGCATGTGAGCTCTAGAGTGCATGAGCTTACCTGCCGTACCCACATCATGTGCATTAAAAGGCAGATTCTTAATCCACTGGACCACCAGGGAAGTCCCTAAACTTATGTGTTAGTGATGGACTTTAACTTAATGACTTTCTCCAATTGTTTTAACTTTTTATATGGGAATATTTTAAATTACAGATTCAATTTCTTTAATATTTGTATGAATATTTGTACTTTTTATTCTTTTTGCATCACCTTCATCAAATGTTACTATTTAAGCAATGTTTTTATTTTATCAAAATTTTTAATTTTATTATCTAAGCAATTCATAAGAACCTTTTTATTTTATTTGTAATAAAAAATATCTCTACACTTCAAACACTGGTTATTTTTGCCCTTTAGTCACCAGGACTCTATCAAATTTGTTGGTCTTTTCAAAGAACCATATATGGCCTTATTGATACCATATTATCTTTTATTTTTTTTTAATTGATACATGCTATCTTTTCATTTTCTTTTGCTTTACTCAGCCCTCAGCCACTCAGGGGAAAAGTGACCATAAATATCAGGCTTTGCATTTGGTCCTAATAATTCTTTACTGTCTTAGCTTTCAAAACCTTTTGGGAAATGTTTGCAAATTTTAAGTGTTTAGTTTTTCCAATTGTCCTCAGAGATAGGATTGGTAAAAATTATCTGATCCACTATTACCAAAAATGGAAGTCCCCAATTATTTATTTTTTTTTTACATTTTTGACATTGCATCATCTTATATTTTGTTTGTTTGTTTCTGAAAACTTTTTCAGTGTCTCTTGGAAAGAAGCAAATTCTACAATTAAAATTGCATTAATCAACAAATCAAATCTCCTAGAGAAAAGTAGGGGAGGGAAAAAAATGACTTAAATTCTCAGGCTGTTAACTCATTTATGGGCTTGCATATGTTCTTATGCTCACCATTAAAGCTCAAGAGTGTATCCAAATGCATCATTAAATAAGTACTCAGTGTGATGGAAGATAAAACATATGGGATGAAATGACATTTTTAAGTGTTCCTTGCTCCCTCTCTACCTTTTCATTAGCATCTCCTGAAGTTCTCTTTTATACATCAGACCAAGTTGTTAGACCTCAGTTACCTTCTATAAACTATAAACAAGAGCTGTAAATCATTCAGTTCAGTTCAGTCGCTCAGTCGTGTCTGACCCTTTGAGACCCCATGGACTGCAGCATGCCAGGCTTCCCTGTGCATCATCAACTCCTGGAACTTCCTCAAACTCATGTCAATTGAGTTGGTGATACCATCCAACCATCTCACCCTCTGTTGTCCCCTTCTCCCCATGCCTTCAATTTTTCCCAGCATCAGGGTCTTTTCCAATGAGTCAGTTCTTCACATCAGATGGCCAAAGTATTGGAGTTTCAGCTTCAGCATCAGTCCTTCCAATGAATATTCAGGACTATTCTCCTTTAGGATGGACTGGTGTGATCTCCTTGCAGTCCAAGGGGCTCTCAAGGGTTTTCTCCAACACCACAGTTCAAAAGCATCAATTCTTTGGTGCTCAGCTTTCTTTTTTCTTTTCTTTTCTTTTTTTTTTTTTTTGAGCACTGAGGTCTTTTTATTTTATTTTTTTAATAAATCTGTAATCGTTAGATGAATATACAGTCTCAATTACAGAATGTGAAATCCTATTAAATTATATCATGTAAGTCAATGCCCAGAGGACCATTTTTGATCAGGGTAGAATAACTCATTTTTGAGGACCTTAAAGAAGGCAAATTTCATGTTTCAATGAAAGGTCACATCATGAATCCTCTTTATTCCTTCACTGTAAAAGACATGATCTGTTATTCTTCTTAACTGAGAGTAAAAATAACTTGAAAAAATAAAAAAAGAATTTTGATTTAGAGATGTGAAAACTTGTGTAATTTGTAGTAGTTATTTTGTCAGTATTTTTACTCATAACTATTAGTAGTAAAAACTCTAGGTGACTTGGGATCTATGTTCCAATCTTTAGTATTAACTAAATGAACTCACTCTTCAAATAACACATCTTTTCCCACAATGCTTTCTTTATAGTCCAACTCTCACATCCATACATGACTCCTGGAGAAACCATAGCTTTGACTAGATGGACCTTTGCTGGTAAAGTAATGTCTCTTCTTTTTAATATGCTGTCTAGGTTGGTCATAGCTTTTCTTCCAAGGAGCAAGCGTCTTTTAATTTCATGACTATAGTCACCATCTGCAGTGATTTTGGAATCCAAAAAAATAAAGTCTCTCACTGTTTCCATTATTTTCCCATCTATTTGCCATGAAGTGATGGGACTGGATGTCATGATCTTAGTTTTCTGAATGTTTACTTTTAAGCCAACGTTTTACTCTCCTCTTTCACTTTCATCAAGAGGCTCTTTAGTTCCTCTTCACTTTCTGCCAAAAGGGTGGTGTTATCTGCATATCTGAGGTTATTGATATTTCTTCCACCAATCTTGCTTCCAGCTTGTAGTTCATCCAGTCCGACATTTCCCATGATGTTCTATGCATTTAAGTTAAATAAGCAGAAAAAAAAAAAAGTTAAATAAGCAGGGTGACAACATAGAGCCTTGATGTACTACTTCCCCTGTTTGGAACCAGCCTGTTGTTCCATGTCCAGTTTTAACTGTTGCTTCCTGACCTGCATACAGATTTCTCAGGAGACAGGTCAGGTGGTCTGGTATTCCCATCTCTTTCAGAATTTTTGGGCTTCCCTCAGCTCAGTTGGTAAAGAAGCCACCTGCATTGCAGGAGACACTGGTTCTATTTCTGGGTCAGGAAGATTCCCTCGAGAAGGATTATGTTACCCACTCCAGTATTCTTGGGCTTTCCTTGGGCTCAGCTGGTAAAGAATCCACCTGCAATGTGGGATAACTGTGTTCAATCCCTGGGTTGAGAAGATCCCCTAGAGATGGGAAAGGCTACCCATTCCAGTATTCTGGCATGGAGCATTACATGGACTAAGTCCTTGGGGTTGCAAAGAGTTATCCATGACTGAGGGACTTTCACTTTAAGAATTTTCCATAGTGTGTTGTGATCCACACAGTCAAAGACTGGCATAGTCAATAAAGCAGAAGTAGATGCTTTTCTGGACCACTCGTGCTTTTTTGATGATCCAATAGATGTTGGAAATTTGATCTCTGGCTCCTCTGCCTTTTCTAAGTCCAGCTTGAACATCTAGAAGTTTACAGTTCACCTACTATTGAAGCCTGACTTGGAGATTTGAGCATTACATTGCTAGCATGTGAGATGAGTACAATTGTGTGGTAGTTTGAACATTCTTTGGCATTCTCTTTCTTTGGGGTTGAAATGTGGCTGGTAGCTTGACAGGGATTGCATTGAATTGAAAGCTGACCCTTTCCAGTCCTGTGGCCACTGATGAGTTTTCCAAATTTGCTGACATGTTGAATGAAGCACTTTCACAGCATCCTCTTTTAGGATTTGAAATAGCTCAACTGGAATTCCAATCACTTCCACTAGCTTTGTTCATATAGGTGCTTCCTAAGGCCCACTTGACTTTGCATTCAAGGATGTCTGGCTCTCGCTGAGTGATCACACAATCTTGGTTTTCTGGTTCATGAAAATCTTTTTTGTATAGTTCTTCTGTGGATTCCTGCCAGCTCATCTTAATATCTTCTGCTTCTGTTAGGTCCATACCATTTCTGTCCTTAATTCTGCCCATCTTTGCATGAAATGTTCCCTTGGTATTTCTAATTTTCTTAAAGAGATCTCTAGACCTATCCATTCTATCGTTTTTCTCTATTTCTTTGCATTGATCACTGAGGAAAGCTTTCTTGTCTCTCCTTGCTATTCTTTGGAACTCTGCATTCAAATGAGTATGTTTCCATTTCTCCTTTGCCTTTAGCTTCTCTTCTTTTCTTAGCTATTTGTAAGGCATCTTCAGAAAACTTTTCCTTTTAACATTTCTTTTTCTTGGAGATGGTTTTGATAACTGCCTCCTGTACAATGTCATGAATCTCTGTCCATAGTTCTTCATGCACTCTTTCTATCAGATCTAATCCGTTGAATTTATTTGTCACTTCGACTGTATAAGGGATTTGATATAGGTCATACCTGAATGGTCTAACTGCTGCTGCTTCCTGACCTGCATACAGATTTCACAAGAGGCAGGTTAGGTGGTTTGGTATTCCCATCTCTTTCAGAATTTTCCACAGTTTATTGTGATCCACACAGTCAAATGTTTTGGCCTAGTCAATAAAGCAGAAATAGAAGTTTTTCTGGAACGCTCTTGCTTTTGCCATGATCCAGCGGATGTCAGCAATTTGATCTCTGGTTCCTCTGCCTTTTCTAAAACCAGCTTGAACATCTAGAAGTTCATGGTTCACGTATTGCTGAAGCCTGGCTTGGAGAATTTTGAGCATTACTTTACTAGCCTGTGAGATGAGTGCAATTAGGTGGTAGTTTGAGCATTCTTTGGCATTGCCTTTCTTTGGAATTGGAATGAAAACTGACCTTTCCCAGTCCTGTGGCCACTGCTGAGTTTTCCAAATCTGCTGGCATATTGAGTGCAGCACTTTCACAGCATCATCTTTCAGGATTTGAAACAGCTCAACTGGAATTCCATCACCTCCACTAGCTTTGTTCAGAGTGATGCTTTCCAAGGCCCACTTGACTTCATATTTCAGGATGCCTGGCTCTAGGTTAGCGATCACAGCATCATGATTATCTAGGTCGTGAAGATCTTTTTGTACAGTTCTTCTGTATATTCTTGCCACCTCTTCTTAATATCTTCTGCTTCTGTTAGGTCCAGACCATTTGTGTCCTTTATCGAACCCATCTTTACATGAAATGTTCCCTTGGTATCTCTAATTTTCTTGAAGAGATCTCTAGTCTTTCCCATTCTGTTCTTTTCCTCTATATCTTTGCATTGATCGCTGAAGAAGGCTTTCTTATCTCTTCTTGCCATTCCTTGGAACTCTGCATTCAGATGCTTATATCTTTCCTTTTTTCCTTTGCCATTTGCCTCTCTTTTTTTCACAGCTATTTGTAAGGCCTCCTCAGACAGCCATTTTGCTTTTTTTGCATTTCTTTTCCATGAGGATGGTCTTGATCCCTGTCTCCTGTACAATGTCACGAACCTCATTCCATAGTTCATCAGGCACTCTATCTATCAGATCTAGGCCCTTAAATCTATTTCTCACTCCTACTGTATAATCATAAGGGATTTGAGTTAGGTCATACTTAAATGGTCTAGCAGTTTTCCCTACTTTCTCCAGTTTGAGTCTCAATTTGGTAATAAGGAGTTCATGATCTGAGTCACAGTCAGCTCCTGGTCTTGTCTTTGTTCAATGTATAGAGCTTCTCCGTCCTTTGCTGCAAAGAATATAATCAATCTGATTTTGGTGTTGACCATCTGTTGATGTCCATGTGTAGAGTCTTCTCTTGTGTTGTTGGAAGAGGGTGTTTGCTATGACCAGTGCATTTTCTTGGCAAAACTATTAGTCTTTGCCCTGCTTCATTCTGCATTCCAAGGCCAAATTTGCCTGTGACTCCAGGTGTTTCTTGACTTCCTACTTTTGCATTCCAGTCCCCTATAATGAAAAGGAACAGATTGGTTCCAAATAGGAAAAGGAGTACATCAAGGCTGTATATTGTACCCTGCTTATTTAACTTATATGCAGAGTACATCATGAGAAACGCTGGACTGGAAGAAACACAAGCTGGAATCAAGATTGACGGGAGAAATATCAATAACCACACATATGCAGATGACACCACCCTTATGGCAGAAAGTGAAGAGGAACTAAAAAGCCTCTTGATGAAAGTGAAAGAGGAGAGTGAAAAAGTTAGCCTAAAGCTCAACATTCAGAAAACAAAGATCATGGCATCCGGTCCCATCACTTCATGGGAAATAGATGGGGAAACAGTGGAAACAGTATCAGACTTTATTTTGGGGGGGCTCCAAAAACACTGCAGCTGGTGATTGCAACCATGAAATTAAAAGACGCTTACTCCTTGGAAGAAAAGTTATGACCAAACTAGATAGCATATTCAAAAGCAGAGACATTACTTTGCCAACAAAGGTCCATCTAGTCAAGGCTATGGTTTTTCCAGTGGTCATGTATCAATGTGAGAGTTGGACTGTGGAGAAAGCTGAGTGCAGAACAATTGATGGTTTTGAACTGTGGTATTGGAGAAGACTCTTGAGAGTCCCTTGGACTGCAAGGAGTTCCAACCAGTCCATTTTGAAAATCAGTCCTGGGATTTCTTTGGAGGCAATGATGACAAAGCTGTACTTTGGCCACCTCATGCGAATAGTTGACTCATGGGAAATGACCCTGATGCTGGGAGGGACTGGGGCAGGAGGAGAAGGGGACGACAGAAGATGAGATGGCTGGATGGCATCACAGACTCGATGGACATGAGTCTGAGTGAACTCTGGGAGTTGGTGATGGACAGGGAGGCCTGGTGTGCTGCGATTCATGGGGTCACAAAGAGTCGGACACAACTGAGCCACTGAATTGAACTGAACTGAATGGTCTAGTGATTTTCCCTACTTTCTTCAACTTAAATCTGAATTTGGCAACAAGGAGTTCATGATCTGAGCCACAGTCAGCTCCCAGCCTTGTTTTTGTTGACTGTATAGAGCTTCTCCATTATTGGCTCCAAAGAATATAATCAATCTGATTTCAGTATTGACCATCTGGTGATGCCCATGTGTCGAGTCTTCTCTTTTGTTGTTGGAAGAGGATGTTTGCTATGACCAGTGCATTCTCTTGGCAAAACTCTAGTAGACTTTTCCCTTTTTCATTCTGTACTCCAATGGTTGAGAGTGCCTATTACCCCAGGTGTTTCTTGACCTCCTACTTTTGCATTCCAGTCCCCTATAATGAAAAGAATATCTTTTTTTTGCATGTTAGTTTTAGAAGGTCTTGTAGGTCTTCATAGAACAATTCAACTTCAGCTTCTTCAGCATTACTGGTCGGGGTTATAGACATGGATTACTGTAGTATTGAGTGATTTGCCTTAGAAATGAATGGAGATCATTCTGTCTTTTATGAGATTGCATCCAAGTACTGCATTTTGGACTCTTTTGGTGACTATGTGTGCTACTTCTCTTCTTCTAAGGGATTCTTGCCCAAAGAGTAGATTTAATGGTCATCTGAGTTAAATTCACCCATTTCAGTCCATTTTAGCTCACTGATTCCTAGAATGTCCACATTCACTCTTGCCATCTCCCGTTTGACCACCAAATTTGCCTTGATTCATGGACTTAACATTCCAGTTTCCTATGCAGTATTGTTTTTTACAGCATTGGATTTTACTTCCATCACCAGTCACATCCACAGCTGTAATACTTTTATATTAAATAAGCCACCTCGGGCCTTAAATATGACAGGAAAACTTCAGACGAGTATTTACCAGAGAAAAAGGCACCAAGACTGAAGTAACAATAAGAGAGCATTTTTTTGTATAGCAGGGGGTGGGATTGAGAAATCTACCTTAGCTTGGTATTCCATAATGATATATCATAAATGGAATATTTTAAACAACAGATGTATGTTTCTTACAGTTCTGGTGTCTGGGAAATCCAAGATCAAGGTGTTAGTTGATTTAATTCCTAGTGATGACACTTTTCTTAACTCTACTTAGCTATCTTCTTGCTGTGCCTCCCATGGTGGAGAGAGAAAGAAAGCACCTTTTGGTGCCTGCTTTTATTTTTTTTTTCCTTTTTCTGGTACCTCTTTTATAAGGGCACTAGTTCTCTGTGGGGCTTCCCTGGGGGCTCAGTTGGAAGATTCCCTGGAGGAGTGCTCCAGTTTTCCTTCCTGAAGAATTCCCATAAACATAGGAGCCTGGTGGGCTACAGTCCATGGAGTCACAAAGAGTCAGACATGACTGAGCAACTAAGCATGCTGCACAGTGTAATCCTCTGTGGGGGCCTTACCTTCATGAATTTCTCAATCTAAATACTTTCCAAATGCCCAACGTCTAAATGTCATGACATTAGGGACCTCAACATATAAATTTGGGTTCGCAAACCCTTCTTTATAACAGAAACTGTAAGATATGCCTAAGTAAGACCTATCTGAGTGAGGGAGCTTCAAAGGAGCCAGGTCAGCATGTCTAGTCTCTACCATTACCATGTAGTAAGACTATCTGGCTACCTTGGGTTTGCATAATGTTTATTGCACTTGAAATAGTGTTATCTTCATTGTATGATTCTGCTTTACTGTGGTGCAGATTCTCTCCTGTGGACACCTCACATTTCTTAGAACAAGCATTTTAAGATACCCCTCCACTTCAAGGTTTTTGGAATCCTTTGATGAGTATTGCTAACACTAAGGTAAAACTCCATTTGTGATCAGATTGTGCCACCAGAATTAATTTGGAAAAAATTGTAATGGTAGCAGCAAAACATACCAACTTGCATTCTATATAAATAAAATTTAGACTTTAGTGTTTATATATATAATATTCTTATATATTCACAACTCAATGTTTTTGCCCTTCCAGAATGGAATAAAGAGGGAAGACATACACACACACACACACACACACACACACACATACACACAGAGGCAGAGAAAGGTCATTGGGTTAAATGTCCATCAGTAGAACAGAAATTCAAAGCAGAGAGGGGTAGAATGGGGTTGTAAGGAAGTGTTTTTGCAAGACATGATTTTATCTAGGTCTTAGGAAGGAGAGTAAGGGAGATTCTCCATATATTTCAATCTCTATCAGAGTGGAATAGATTTCCAAGGAATATCCAGCAGAATTTCTATTAGATATTATTGAGTTACATTCCCTAGCCCTGCTGCCAGGCTTGAAAGCTACCAGCATTTTAATGGATGTAGGCATTTCCATTGTCACTCTGCTTATTTAACGTATATTCAGAGTACACCATGCAAAATACCAGGTTGAATGAAGCACAAACTGGAATCAGGATTGCTGGGAGAAATGTCAATAACCTCACATATGCAGATGACACCACCCTTACTGCAGAAAGTGAAGAGGAACTGAAGAGCCTTTTGATGAAGGGGAAAGAGGAGAGTGAAAAAGTTGGCTTAGAAGTCAACACTCAATAAAACCAAGATCATGGCATGTGGTCCCAACACTTCATGGCAAATAGACGGGGAAACAATGGAAACAGTGAGAGACTGTATTTTCTTGGGCTCCAAAATCACTGCAGATGGTGACTGCAGCCATGAAATTAAAAGATTCTTGCTGCTTGGAAGAAAAGCTATGACCAACCTAGACAGCATATTAAAAAGCAGAGACATTACTTTGCCAGCAAAGGTCTAGTCAAAGCTGTGGTTTTTCCAGTAGTCATGCATGGATGTGAGAGCTGGACTATAAAGAAAGCTGAACATGGAAGAATTGATACTTTTGAACTGTGGTGTTGGAGAAGACTCTTGAAAGTCCCCTGGACTGTAAGGAGATCCAACCAGTCCATCCTAAAGGAAATAAGTCCTGAATGTTCATTGGAAGTACTGATGCTGAAACTGAAACTCCAATATTTTGCCCATCTGATGCAAAGAATTGACTCATTGGAAAAGACTTTGATGCTGGAAAAGATTGAGGGCAGGATGAGAAGGGGACAACAGAGGATGAGACAGTTGGATGGCATCACCAACTCGATGGTCATGAGTTTGAGCAAGCTCCAGGATTTCGTGATGGACAGGGAAGCTTGGCATGCTGCAGTCCCATGGGGTCACAAAAAGTCGGACACAACTGAGTGAACTGAATTGCACTGAGGCATTGCCAATGGGCAAAGAAGGTGAGAGGAATTATGACCAATAACAGAATCAATACATTTACATTTAGCAAGATCGATAAGGAGGTGTCCCAGAAATGCAGAAAGGAGAAATGCTATTAAGCTAAATGTAGAAAATTCCAAAACAGATGTTCTGAATTGCATAGTCATGTGGATGTGACTGTTACTATTCCAATCAGAGTGCAGATTTAGGGCTGTTATACTTCTCTTCACTGTAATGTCAGAAAATGTCCTGTTTCCTACATACATGTTGTGAAATGAAATATTTCCTGTCATCTTCCTGGGCAAGAAATGTCACAGCCACCAGGGATTTTTGGATCTCCAAATGTGAGTGAGGGCTTCCAAAAGGGAACACAAGGCCTGTGATCCAGCAGATACCACCACCCCCTACAGTGATGCTGAGGAGCTCAGGTGGGGAGTGGAATGCTGAAGCAGCCATTCATCACATCTGTCATTCCTTACAGTAAACAAGAAATTAAGGATGTAAGCAATTAAGAAATAAGATTTGGCCCCAGATAGCTGTGGTGCATATGAAAGGAATGAATTCAGGTGGCCCAGAGGCTTGCATACATGGAAGAATGCTAAATTTCTTAACTTGATACCTGGTTTTCCTTACTTAATGATAAGCTTTGATGTTCAATTTGCCTGCCCACTTTGTTGCATACTTGTGTATAGCCTGACTCCCTTTCCTGCCTCCTCAGAGCAGTTTTCTTAGGGCTACTGAGATGCTGTCTTCTGGGCTAAGAATCCTTTACATTCCAACCAAAGAAAATATCTCTCTACTTTCAGGCTGTGATTAATTTATTTAGCCAGCAATGCTAAGTGATTGCATAGATAAGAAAATGGCATAGACACCCAAATATATGTGCAAATGAGTTGACAGATCTGAAATTTTGTAAAAATGAAAAGTATCTTAATACACAACCCAATATTTTAGGGAAGGCCATGATGTGCAATGTCACTTCAGTCGTGTCTGACTATTTGCGACCCTAAGGACTATATAGCCTACCATGTTCCTCTGTCCATGGGATTCTCCAGGCAAGAGTACTAGATGGTTTCCATTTGCTTCTCCAGGGGATCTTCTTAACCCAGGGATCTAATTGACATTTCTTATGTCTCCAGCATTGGCAGGTGGTTTCTGTAAATTTATTTTGAAGTATTTTCCACTACCTTGGCTTCCTTAAAAAAAAAGAGAGAGAGAGAAAGAGAGAATAACAGGAATTGCTTCTCTTCTATTGTTTGCTTTGCTATTTTAATCAGATTTAACATTAACAAAATATAGCATCCTTTGAAAGGAGGAATAATGCGTGCCATCTTTGGTAATTTTAACGACTTTTGAGCTGCTTTCTGAAGAGTCCCATCTGCCCGTCTAGTCCAACTGCTAGTTGTTAACACTTTGTCACTTGAAAAATCCAAAGTCTGAACTGAGATAGGGGCAGGAAAGTGAAATCATGGTTTCTGATAATTAAATGTGATTGACGAGCAGATACACATTGGCACACACACACGCACACAAGATAATTCTATGTCAATTTGACTGGGGCCTGGAACAATTTGGTTCAGGAATATACAGTCAGAATGGCTAAGAGAACATACACTGAGACAGATATTTATGATTTTGCTAGGTATTAATTTGTTTAAAATATCAACTTTTTTAAATCTTAGAATTATTGTTGTTCAAATTATTTAATTGTTAAATCATCATTCAGTCAGTTCAGTCGATCAGTCATGTCCAACTCCTTGCAACCCAATGGACTGCAACACGCCAGGCTTCCCTGTCCATCACCAACTTCTGGAGCTTGCTCAAATTCATGTCCATCAAGTCAGTGATGCCATTCAACCATCTCATCTTTGGTCATCACCTTCTCCTTCTGCCTTCAATCTACCGCAGCACCAGGGTCTTTTCCAATGAGTCAGTTCTTTGTTTCAGGTGGCCAACGTATTGGAGTTTCAGTTTCAGCATCAGTCCTTCCAATTAATATTCAGGATTGATTTTGTTTAGGATGGACTGGCTGAATCTCCTTGCAGTCCAAGGGACTCTCAAGAGTCTTCAGCACCACAGTTCAAAAGTATCAATTCTTCCATGCTCAGCTTCCTTTATGGTCCAACTGTCACATACATATATGACTACTGGAAAAACAATAGCTTTGACTAGACGGACATTTGTTGGCAAAGTAATGTCTCTGCTTTTTAATATGATGTCTAGGTTGGTCATAGCTTTTCTTCCAAGTAGCAAGAACCTTTTAATTTCATGGCTGCAGTCACCATCTGCAGTGATTTTGGAGCCCAAGAAAATAAAGTCTCTCACTGTTTCCATTGTTTCCCCATCAATTTGCCATGTGGTGATGAGACTAGATGCCACCATCTTAGTTTTTTGAATGTTGAGTTTTAAGCCAGCTTTTTCACTCTCCTCTTTCACTTTCATTGAGGCTCCCTAGATCCTTTTTGCTTTAAGCCATAAGGATGGTGTCATCTGCATACCTGAGGTTTCTGATATTTCTCCTGGCAATCTTGATTCCAGCTTGTGCTTCTTCCAGCCCAGCATTTTGCATGATTAACTCTGCATATAAGTTAAATAAACAGGGTGACAACATGTACCCTTGTCGTACTCCTTTCCCAGTTTGGAACCAGACTGTTGTTCTATGTCTGGTTCTAACTGTTGCTTCTTGACCTGCATACGGAACTCAGGGGGTAGATCAGGTGGTCTGGTATTCCCATCTGTTTAATAATTTTCCACAGTTTGTTGTGATCCACGCAGTCAAAGGCTTTGAGATAGTCAATAAAGCAGAAGTAGATGATTTTCTGAAACTCTTGCTTTTTCTATGATCCAATGGATGTTGGCTCCATTGGCAATTTGGATACTTTGACAGTTTGATCTCTGGTTCCTTTGCCTTTTTAAACTCCAACTTGAACATCTGGAAGTTCATAGTTCACATATTGTTGAAACTTTGCTTGGAGAATTTTGAGCATTACTTTGCTTGCATGTCTGATGAGTGCAATTGTGCGGTAGTTTGAAGATTCTGTGGCAATGTCTTTCTTTGAAATTGAAATGAAAACCTATCTTTTCCAGTCTTGTGAACACTGCTGATTTTTCTATATTTATTGGGATTTTGAGTGCAGAATTTTTGCAGCATGATTTTTAGGATTTGAACTATTTTAATTGGAATTCCATAACCTCCACTGGCTTTGTTTGTAGTGATGCTTCCTAACCCCCACTTGACTTCACATTCTTGGAGGTCTGGCTCTAGGTGAGTGATCACATCATTGTGGCTATCTGGGTCATTAAGATCTTTTTTTTTGTACAGTTCTGTGTATTCTTGCTACCTCTTCTTAATATTTTCTGCTTCTGTTAAGTCCATACCATTTCTGTCCTTAATTGTGCCCATCTTTGCATGGAATATTTCCTTAGTTTCTCTAATTTTCTTAAAGGGATCTCTAGTCTATCCCATTCTATTGTTTTCCTATATTACATTGATCACTGAGTAAGGTTTTCTTTTTTCTCCTGGCTATTCTTTGAAACTCTGCATTCAGATGGGTGTATCTTTCCTTTTCTCCTTTGCCTTTAGTTTCTCTTCTTTTCTCAGCTGTTTGTAAGGCCTCCTCAGACAACCAATTTGCCTTTTTGCATTTCTTTTTCTTGGGGATGGTCTTGATCACTGCCTCTGGTATACAGTGTCATGACCCTCTGTCCATAGTACTTCAGGCACTCTATCAGATCTAATCCCTTGAATCTATTTCTCACTTCCACTGTATAATCATAAGGGATTTGATTTAGGTCATACTTGAATGGTCTAGTGGTTTCCCCTACTTTCCTCAATTTCAGTCTGAATTTTCCAATAAGGAGTTAATGATCTGAGCCACAGTCAGCTCCTGATCTTGTTTTTGCTGATTGCATAGAATTTCTCCATCTTTGTCTGCAAAGAATATAATCAATCTGATTTCAGTATTGACCATCAGGTAATGTCCATTTGTAGAGCCGTCTCTTGTATTGTTGGAAGAGGGTGTTTGCTATGACCAGTGTGTTCTCTTGGCAAAACTCTGCCAGCTTTTGCCCTGCTTCATTTTGTATTCCAAGGCCAAACTTGCCTGTTACTCCAGGTATCTCTTGACTTCTTCCTTTTGTATTCCAGGCCCCTGATGAAAGGATCTTTTTTTGGTGTTAGTTCTAGAACGCCTTATAGGTCATTGTATAGCCATTCAATTTCAGCTTTTCCATCACGGCATAATACAGAATAAAAAATAAAATCTGCTCCAGTTTCCCAATGGAGGAAAATTTGGCTATTTTAAACCTTAGACTGATTTATTTAACACCAATATCTATCTGATAGCTTACAGTGAATGGTGTCAGATTCATGATCTCCAAAGAAGAAGATTTAGCTTCAGGGCCAGTGACCATGCTTGATCATTAAGTTGCTTTTGTGTGGCAGAATTTTTATTACAATGAAAACGACAGAGACATCATCTGATATAGACATCAGAAGGGAGACAGAATGTGCCCCACTTAGCAAGGGAGCTATATACATTTTCAGTTGGTTATTACAGTAAATTAAAGAATATCTCAAGGTTGTAAAAGTTATTACCAGACCCACTCTGACAATTTGCATTTTAACAGGATAGAACTAACAATAGAAAGAAAGATATTATGAGAACCAATCCCACAACATACACTTTAAGATGACCGGGATTAGTCAGAAAGTTCTTAAGGAGAAACATGTCCTCAAGCAGGATACATTATTGTTAGATAATCATTGGTATAAAGTTTAAGATGAGTTACATTTTATGTATTGTCACCCTGCTTATTTAACTTATATGCAGAGTACATCATGAGAAAACGCTGGGCTGCAAGAAGCACAAGCTGGAATCAAAATTTCTGGGAAAAATGTCAATAACTTCAGATATGCAGATGACACCACCCTTATGGCAGAAAATGAAGAGGAACTAAACAGCCTCCTGATGAAAGTGAAAGAGGAGAGTGAAAAAGTTGGCTTAAAGCTCAACAGTCAGAAAACTAAGATCACGGCACCTGCTCCCATCACTTCATGGGAAATAGATGGGAAACAGTGGAAACAGTGGCAGACTTTATGTTTTTGGCTTCCAAACTCACTGCAGATGGTTATTGCAGACATAAAATTAAAAGAGGCTTACTCCTTGGAAGGAAAGTTATGACCACCCTAGATAGCATATTCAAAAGCAGAGACATTACTTTGCCAACAAAGGTCCATCTAATCAAGGCTGTGGTTTTTCCAGTGGTCATGTATGGATGTGAGAGTTGGACTGTGAAGAAAGCTGAGCACTGAAGAATTGCTGCTTTGGAACTGTGGTGTTGGAGAAGACTCTTGAGAGTCCCTTGGACTACAAGGAGATCCAAGCTGTTCTTTCTAAAGGAGATCAGTCCCGGGTGTTCATTGGAAGGACTGATGCTGAAGCTGAAACTCCAATACTTTGGCCACCTCATGTGAAGAGTCGACTCATTGGAAAAGACTCTGCTACCTGGAGGGATTGGGGGCAGGAAGAGAAGGGGATGACAGAGGATGAGATGGCTGGAATGAATCACCAACTCAATGGACATGAGTTTGGGTGAACTCCAGGATCGGTGATGAACAAGAAGGCCTGGTGTGCTGCAGTTCATGGGGTCACAAAGAGTCGGACATGACTGAGTGACTGAACTGAACTTTTTGTGTAATCATTATCTCTAGGCTTAAGGGAAAAAACATTTTCTGTGACTAAGATTACTGCTACTGCTAAGTCACTTCAGTTGTGTCCGACTCTGTGTGACCCCATAG
Organism: Ovis aries; assembly: GCF_016772045.2. Lineage (NCBI taxonomy): Eukaryota > Metazoa > Chordata > Mammalia > Artiodactyla > Bovidae > Ovis > Ovis aries. Next base: position 13,730,903 of record NC_056076.1, on the reverse strand, counting down.
ACGGCAGCTCACCAGGCTCCCAAGTCCCTGGTATTCTCCAGGAAAGAACACTGGAGTGGGTTGCCATTTCCTTCTTCAATGCATGAAAATGAAGAATGAAAGTGAATTCGCCCAGTCATGTCCGACTCTTAGTGACCCCATGGACTGCAGCCTACCAGGCTCCTCCGTCCATAGGATTTTCCAGGCAAGAGTACTGGAGTGGGGTGCCATTGCCTTCTCCGGACTAAGATTAAAGGAGTGTAAAAAAACAAACAAAACACACAAATGTTTGTCCTTTTCTCCTCTTTGAGGGTCCCAGACCCCTTTCTCCTCCAGAGCTCCAGACTCCTTATCAACCTATCTAAGAATTAACTCTCTCGCATCTATATTCAAAACAAATTCTTTAATGTATCATGTGAATATACTTAGGAAGACTATAGAGTCTTCTATTCAAAAGGAGACATGGTAAGTCTCCAGGCTAGTCTTTCTTATTTTAGAGCCAAGACAGCCAATATCCATCAAGGCAAAATGAGTTACCATGGGCTATTTATAATGATTGTCAGGCACTGATTACACAGTAAGCATATTTTTGTCTGGTGGAGTTCAGTTCAGTTCAGTTGCTCAGTGTCCAACTCTTTGTAACCCCATGGATTGCAGCATTCCAGGCTTCCCTGTCCATCAAACAACTCCCAGAGTTTGCTCAAACTCATGACCATTGAGTTGGTGATGCCATCCAACCATCTCATCCTCTGTCATCCCCTTCTCATCCCACCTTCAATCTTTCCCAGCATCAGAGATTTTCTGAATGAGTTAGTTCTTTTAATCAAGTGGCCAAAGTATTGGAATTTCAGCTTCAGCATCAGTCTTTACAATAAATATTCTGGACTGATTTCCTTTAGGATGGACTGGTTGGATTTCCTTGCAGTCCAAGGGACTCTCAAGAGTCTTCTCCAACACCACAGTTCAAAAGCATCAGTTCTTCGGTGCTCGGCTTTCTTTATAGTCCAACTCTCACATCCATACATGACTCCTGGAAAAACCATAGCTTTGACAAGATGGATCTTTGTGAGCAAAGTAATGTCTCTGCTTTTTAATATGCTATCTAGGTTGGTCATAGCTTTTCTTCCAAGGAGCAATCATCTTTTAATTTCATGGCTACAGTCACCATCCACAGTTATATTGAATCCCAAGAAAAAAATCTCTCACTGTTTCCATTGCTTCCCCATCTATTTGCCATGAAGTGATGGGCCCGGATGCCATGATTTTAGTTTTTTTGAAGGTTGAGTTGTAAGCCAGCTTTTCACTCTCCTCTTTCACTTTCATCAAGAGTATCTTTAGTTCCTCTTTATTTTAAGCCATAAGAGTGGTGTCATCTGCATATCTGAGGTTATTGACATTGAGCATCATTTCAAATTACTTTCAAATCTTCTTGCACTACAAGATTCTGAGGTGTGGGAACTCTACATGGGACTTCCACTTGACAACCTATTGCACTTGACAGATTTCCACTCTAGCTTAAAAGTTTTAGAAAAGGGATGGCTTAAAAATAATCAATGATGAGATAATCTCTTTGAAGGCAACCCATTTTATTGGACAGTTTTAATTGTTAGAATTCATTGATCTTTACAGTAAGTTTTTGCCATTTATATCCAACTAATTTATTATTTGGTTATCTGAGGATACACAGATTAGTTTCTTTTCTAACTGGCAGTTTCTTAGATATATGAGGACAGGTTACAATCATTAGAAGAAAGTCACTACTTCCATATCCACATTTTCCAACAAGTTTCCTCTAAGGAAGAAAAGTCATTTCTAGCTAACAGTATCTCCCCCTTTGAAAGTTTACTGTAAGATTAGGAGTTTAACAGCAACAAACATTCATGCAAGATCAAGATGCAAACACCTTAATAAAGAGTAATTTGCATTAAAATATTTATAGACATTAATTTAAGCCAAGATTATTCTGTGATATTAAAATAAGTAGCATTAACTTAGACTTTGCTACTAGCAATTCAGTGTCAAGATGAAGCAAATCAGGTCTTCTACTGAAATGTACATCAGTGAGATGACAATTAAAGTTTTATGTTTTGGTCTGATGACCACACTAACAGAAAATTTGAAAAATATCTTGGAGTCCAGGATAGGCCAAAAGTATGACTAGGATTTCTGGAAGCTATGTTACATGAAGAATAATATGTAGAATAAGAAGTATTGAGTAGGGAGAAAAACACCTTAAGAAAGAAACATGGTAAATTGACTTCAAGTAAATGCAATAGTATTAATTAAAATGAGTTGGACTTAGTTTCTGTCACTTTAGAGAACAAAACTAAGGCTCTAAGTTGGAAGGGACTGTAAAATAGAATTTTTCTTAGTATAAGTAAGAAATATTTTAAAAAGTGGATTGCCTACAGGAGAATGTTTAAGTGCTTCAAATGAAGGCCAGAATGCCTGGCATGACTGGAGTAATAGAGATGTCTTTTGAGGAAAGGTGTCTTTTACATTTCACCTTAAAATCTTAGATGTTAGAATAAGGATTTACCAAGGATCTACTATGTAAAGTGTTCCAATAGATTGTGTGGAGTTTCAAAAAAGAGTGTACAACAAGCTTTCTGTCTTAAAATTCTTATACTCTGATTCAGCAGTCAACATTTTCATATTTTTATATTTTCATGTTTTTATATATAAACATTTACTGTATTATGAGCATTTTAGAGAATGCATGATATTTGATTAAGAGGTTGGGACAGTCACAAAGAGCAGGACAAGTCAGAAAAAAAGAGGAAAAAATGAATAGTAAGGAAAAGAGAAATGGGAACTATTGGGTAGATTGAGTATGGACATATGAATACAGGTGCTATGATCAGAAGTAAGTTTGTACAGGTCACAGGGTTGTTTTAGGAGAGCTGTTACTATAATATTGGAAAGGTGATTGTAGATAGATTGTGTTATTACTTGAAAGATATATTTTGGAGGATGAATTTTACTTTTACATGGTTAGGAACAATTTTGTGCCTTTGCTTAAACAGATAAATAGTTTGATGAAAATGGTACTGAAATGAGTATATCTGGATGTGCTTGCACAATGAAAATCTGCTGTGAGAACAGAGAAATAGACTGCACTCTTGGGAAGAATGGAAGAGATCTCATGGTGGTCAATATGCCAGTAAGTCACTTCAACTACTCCAGGCATTAACTATTGCCTTAATACTCATTTAGCAACTTATCTATATCAAATAAGGAAAATTACCACTTTCAAGCCTTTAGCAACCTAGCAACCACAGCAACATAGCAATGTTGTTTATCCTCTCTTTATCTAGCCTAGTGATTCATGGTTCTGTTGTTTCTTAAACCGAATTAGGAAAAACAAAACAAAACGAAACAAAAAACTATAGGAAACAGTAATATTACAATTTTTAAACAGAAAAGTTTATTAAATGACTCTTAGAACATATAACTTGTTTTCGTCATTAATCAGTGACTGGAATTGTCAGGAAACATGTGTCTTGTCCCTCCGCTATATTTAGAGACTTGGTAAATGTTATGCATCAGGAGTACACACACACACACACACACACACACACACACACACACATATATATATATATACATATATATATATTTCTTTATACCCATCATAATTTCTTCATAATTTCATAGGTTGATAAATAGGATTTAGTTATATTTACATTTCCTGTGGAGATATAAATGTCAGAAACATTCACATAGTTTTCTAACTTGATCAAATCATACCGTTAACTATGATGCAACTCTTTCTTGCTTAGAAAATATGTTCAGTTCAGTTCAGTTCAGTCACTCAGTTGTGTCCAACTCTTTGTGACCCCATGAATCACAGCATGCCAGGCCTCCCTGTCCATCACCAACTCCCGGAGTTCACTCAGACTCATGTCCATCGAGTCAGTGATGCCATCCAGCCATCTCATCCTCTGTTATCCCCTTCTCCTCCTGCCCCCAATCCCTCCCAGCATTAGAGTCCTTTCCAATGAGTCAACTCTTAGAAAGAAAATATGTTACACTTGTTTAATTTCATGTTAAATTTCCTATATTTATAATTTTCTTTCATAGAGGGTAAATCTGAAATATGATAAATTGTAATGTTTTAGACTCCTGAGCTCTATTTCCCTCTACATGATCTGCTAGTAATATTAATGCCCTATTAAATACATGCCGGTAAGTATTCTGCTTAATCCAAACTAATTTGGTTGTAATGTTTGTTTAATTACAGCACGTAAATTTTATAGTTGGTTCTTCAGAGTGAAAGCTTGTTTGATTTTAATTTAAAAGGGAGAGAGAATATTTATTGTGCAGTTGACTTCTCTTGTAGCAATTGTAATTGCATAGTAAGGCAACTGGTTGATATAATTTCCAGGAAGTTCCAGTTGCCTAACCAGAAATTCCCTTCTACATTGCTTCTTAGGATGACTGAAATGTTAGCATTAATCATCATACATTTTTTTCCATAGTAATTAAATTATTATTTTGGTCATTGTGTGTGCCCAATTCTTTACCAGTAATTTGATACAGTGAGAGTGGAATAGCATACAACATGGATAAGAGAGAAAACTTGACATTGAGCAGTTCAAATCAGATAGCACCATAGAAACACAAATTTCCATTTATCATAGAATGCAATGAGTTTTACAAGAAATTTATGTGATGATTATAATGGTGGTGTAGATGAAGAATTAGGGTTCTCCGGTGGTACAGTGATAAAGAATCCACCTGCTAAGGGAGGAGAAACAAGAGATGCATATTTGATTTCTGGGTTGGGAAGATCCCCTGGAGTTAACCCACTCCAGCATTTTTGCCTGGAAGATTCTCGTGGCCAGCGGAGCCTGGAAGGCTACAGCACATGGAGTTGCAAAGAGTCAGGCATTACTGAGTGACTGAGAACACACTTACAGAGGAAGAATTAGCTCACTTTCCCTAGGAAAGATTAGAAGACTCCTTAGAAAAGGGTGGGGAGTTCAAGGCAAGACAATTCCCTTTAAAGACATCATCAAGGCAAGAGCATGAAGATGTGACACAATTAGGAATACTGCCTTATGACCCAGCAATCCCACTACTGGGCATATACACCGAGGAAACCAGAATCGAAAGAGACACGTGTAACCCAATGTTCATTGCAGCACTGTTTATAATAGTCAGGACATGGAAGCAACCTAGATGTCCATCAGCAGATGAATGGATAAGAAAGCTGTGGTACATATACACAATGGAGTATTACTCAGCCATTAAAAAGAATACATTTGAATCAGTTCTATTGAGGTGGATGAAACTGGAGCCTATTATACAGAGTGAAGTAAGCCAGAAAGAAAAGCACCAATACAGTATACTAACACATATATATGGAATTTAGAAAGATGGTAATGATAACCCTGTATGCAAGACAGCATAAGAGACACAGATGTATAGAACAGTCTTTTGGACTCTGTGGGAGAGGGAGAGGGTGGGATGATTTGGGAGAATGGTATTGAAACATGTATAATTTCAAATATGAAACGAACCACCAGCCCAGGTTCAATGCATGATATAGGATGCTTGGGGCTGGTGCATTGGGATGACTCAGAGAGATGGTATGGGGAGGGAGGTGGGAGGAGGGTTCAGGATGGGGAACATGTGTACACCCGTGGCGGATTCATGTTGATGTATGGCAAAACCATTACAATATTTTAAAGTAATTAGCCTCCAATTAAAGTAAATAAATTTATACTAAAAAAAGGAATATTCAGCAGATGTTGAATGGTCCTTTGTGGAGATGGAAATTAAAGACAATGGGGTGGCGAGCAGGGGAAGTTCACAAAGCAGATAGAGTTCAGCTTGTGCATGATTTGAATATAGTGATTCAACAAGTTTTATTTTTAGCTGAAGGAAGAAAAAGAGGCCTCTAGAAAGAAATGGAGGAATTATAGGTGGGGTATGTGATGAACAAAATTCCTGAGGAGATGCAGTATAGTTCTGCTATGACAATGGAGATGACACAGGAAGGAAAGAGGTGAGGCCAAATAAAGATAAAGATGAATTTTGAGATCATGATAATAGATGTGTTTTTATACTGTTTAGTATCCTTCTGCTGCTACTGCTAAGTCGCTTCAGTCATGTCCGACTCTGCGCGACCCCATAGATGGCAGCCCACCAGGCTCCCTCGTCCCTGGGATTCTCCAGGCAAGAACACTGGAGTGGGTTGCCATTTCCTTCTCCAGTGCATAAAAGTGAAAAGTGAAAGTGAAGTCGCTCAGTTGTGTCCGACTCCTAGTGACCCCATGGACTGCAGCCTACCAGGGTCCTCCATCCATGGGATTTGCCAGGCAAAAGTACTGGAGTGAGTTGCCAGCCAAGAGGCAAATCCTCTTGGGATATAACAGGAAGCTCTTTTTAGCAGCAGTTGAGAACAAAGTTCTTGAGGCTGGTGGGTGGGACAACTAACTCCATGGAGCAGCAAAGGTGACAAGGAACCAGGGCTAGGGGTGTGGCAGGGAGGCTAGAGAGGGAACTAGAAGGAAAACCTGTAGGACTTGAAGGATAAAATTCATCTCTTAAAAGTCTGTTTAAAGAGCTGGTTCGTAAGATGCTACATTGCCTAACAAGTTCTTGAGAAATCTGTATAGTAGTATATTGAATCTTGTCAACTCCTCTGAAGCATGATTGGCCCATTAAGCCTCATGAGATTACCCTACTGGAAGTCCATCATGATGTTTGGGCACTTAGAGAGTACAATGGCCCTGCTGCCGTTAACTGTGATTTCTATTCATACTGGGCCTTAAAGGATTATTTGGGGGTGCTGGTATAACTTACATTTTTATAGAAATATGAGCAAACAGAATTTTAGAATCTCCACATGTACCTTACACTTTGTTGTGAATCCCCAGAACTTCACAAAACTCCTTACTAACTAAACATTAGATTTTTTATGTTATCAAGAGAGAGGAACAAGTTGGTATGAAGAGGTTAATCATGGTGGGATTTTGGAGTGCTCTACATTTGCCGCAAGGTCTGAATTTGTATTATAGTTTTGTCAGTTGCAGTCCTTAAATATTTTATTTAGTAAGAACTAAATAAGACAAGGTCTGCCTCAGCTTTCACCTTCCATGGTGGTGGTGGTCGTGGTTTAGGTGCTAAGGCATGTCTAACTCTTGTGACCACATGGACTGTAGCCTGCCAGGCTCTTCTGTTCATGGGATTCTTCCAGAAAGTATACTGGAGTGGATTGCCATTTCCTTCTCCACACCCTCCATGGTGGGGCTACTTAATGCCCATAGATTTCAGGCTTGACTTTCCTGTATTGTCTGAAAAAACCTTTGTATACATCGAATACTTGTACATGTATAAACACATTAGTATTAGTAATACCATTGTAGTTTGTGAGGACACGTGCCATGTCTAACATGTATGTACTAGACATGATCAGTCTCAGACGTAAATACAAACAGAATTCATTTATATTTCATATTTTAAAAGTCATTAATTTTTATTATAAAAATAATGCCTGCTTATGATAGAGCATTTGCTACATAAAAAAATAGACAAAAAGTCATGTTTCTGTCACTCAAAGCCAACACAGTCTGAGGTGTTTTTCTTCAGAGATTTCCTGTGCAAATGTGTAGTTTGTTTGTTTTACATGGCTGTGATCATACTTTGCATCATGTTTAATTCTGACTTTTTAATTTAACATTGTAACATAAGGATGTTCTTGTATTATCTTAACCTGAAAGAAACAACATTTTTAGTAATTTCATAAAATTTTAACCCTCAAATATGTCATAGTCTACTTAAAAGTCTCATAAAAAAGAAAGGGACTGTGATTGCTGCCATTTTAACTTGCTGTTTTGTGAGCGTATTTTAATTTTTCTTGTGTTACAGTATATCTGACTTCATCAGCACAACAGTTTCCCTGAGGCATATTACAGGTAGAGGTATTCTTCACATAATCATTCTAAAATAGAAAATACTTAAGTGGTCCTTTTTATACGCAGGTACAGTTGTAAGTGGATCAGATATATTTATTCAATGAAACTTCAGTAAAGTATAAATTTTGCCCATTGTTGTTAGGTTCACTCATCTAATCTCCGATTCCTCAAAAATCCTTAATCTCCTGCCTCAGCAGCCAGTGAACTTATTTTATCCTCTTCTTTCAAACTTAGGTTGGGTTAGAGAGGATATTTTAGGTCAACTGTAGTGGTAATACCATCAGGAAATAGTATCTTGTGACATAATTTCCCGCTAATGAGAGATCTAGAACAATATTTCTTTGTCCCCACTTCTCACCTGTAAAATGGAAAACATAATTAGATGAGCATTTTTTATGGCTTACTATGAAACAGAATAACTTTGGGAACTTTTTACATTTCTCTGCTTTTTACATATCATTAGGACTGAGAGCCGGACATTTATGCTTATTAAACTTGGATGAATGTATTCTAATCAAGTGGTCCCAGTGGACCTCAAACTTGTCCCATATTGCAGTCATCTGAGAAACTTTATAGATTCTGAACCTTTAGTCATACCTCTAGAGATTCTCATTTCATTGGTTTGGGATTTTTTCTCTGGGTATCAGTACTTTTTAAATTTTCCCAGGGGATTCTAATCTGTAACTACTGAGCTATATTGAAGCTAACCATATGACCACTGTTTGTGGATAAGTTTGGAAAAATGTCAAGAAATTTTCTTTTTTCATTACTGAGAATTTATAGTTTCACATAATTAACTGAAAATACTACAATGAAATATGACATTTAGATTATGGATGACAGTGGTTGTCCAAGGTCTTCTTCATGTTATTGTTTCTTCTGGACATATCCAAACTTACACAAATCATTTTGAGAATATTACATAATTTCTCAGTGCCTTAAAATTTTATCTGTAATGTATTTGGAGTCTAATAAAATTCATAATTTAACACACTATTATCTCATAAAATCAAAATGTAAATATAGCATATTAAATAATTACATTTTTAGAAAAACTGAAGTAATATCCTGAGATTGCATTTAAGGGCAGAGTCTAGTGCTGCTTATTTAAAACTGAATTCAGTTAGAAGACTTAGGTTTGTGAATTTGAAGCTAGAAGCTTCAATAATCAAACTATCAAGAAACTAATTTATATCCTACATTGGTGTGTAAGAAAGACACTATTCTGTGCTATGGAGAATACCAAACTGAAGAAAATTAAATTCCTGTATTGGAGTAATTTATAATCTTACTTGATGATATACCTTAAACATGAAACATAAGTTAGTAAATGCCAAGTGGCAACTGTTATATAAATTTAGAACAGCAAGGCTAATAGGTGGACAAAAAGTAATTAGAGATGACTTAGAACAGTGCTATCTTATATAGTTCCAGTTACTTGTATAAAAGAACACCTGAAATGCTTGTTAAAAATGTAGATTTTTAAGGCACATCTAGCCCTACTCAATCATTCTCTCTGGACTGGGGCATGAGACTCTGCCTTCAAAAACAAAGTCTTCAACTGTTTATTATGTACACAAAATCTGGGTACTGTTCATATAACAGAATCAATATGAGCTGGGCCTTAAAAGACAGATTGGCGTTATATAATAGCAGTTAAAATTTATTGAATTCTAGATATTGTTTCTAATGATTTAAGAGTATTACCTCACTTAATCACACTCCCTACCTAAAGAATATCAGTTAGGTACTTTTATTATTATCTTTATTTGGCAGATAAGGAAACTGAGGCATAGGGAAACTAAGCAGCTTGTCCAAGATCACATGGCTGGTAAATGTCAGTGTCAAGATCTAGGACTAGGCAGTCTGCTCCAGACCTTACACACTAAACCAATTTTTCTCTAAATAAAAAGGAAGAACACATTGATTCATATGGGCACATGAATGAATTACATGTAAACAAAATTAATGAATGTCCTGAAAAGTAAGCACTTTTATTTGAAAATTATGGTTCAGTCCCTAGATACACAGCTCACCCTGGAGTGTCACTTGAGGATGGAGGAGACATGATTAAAAGTTTAAATTTTATGCCCTGATCCTGAAGTCAAACTTCCCAGGGATGAAGAGGTTAGCAGATCTGTTGTAAAGGATCCCTGAGTCAAAGGAATATTTAACAAGACTATAGATTATCAAGAGGCTGCTATTACCTATATGATCCATAGGACCTATGTGATACTGTTACAGTGGATTCCAGAGGGAGAAACCAGATGTAAGCACAAAAACAGAGCAATGTAATTAACCACACTTTCCTCTCTCTTTTGAGGCTGGAATTAGGTAGACTTTTGGTAAAGAATGCAACCTTTTCTTCAGAGGGCAGAGTTAACATTTTGTAGGTATTTTCGGCTTGAACAAGTATCATACTTTTGTGGAATTCTGGGCAAGATCAGGGGAAATGATGAAAGGCTGGCACATGCAGGGCAGCAGCAGTCTTGAGGATGGTAAGTGGGGCAGAACTAAAGCTGGTGGCAGAAGTGCTGCTGGTACAGAGCCAGCTGGATCAGCCCTGCTTTCTTCCTGTGCTGTGAAGCAGCCTGCAGCACTGGAAGTAATCTCTGAACAGGCAAATGCACCAAAGTGAGACAGAATCAATCAGATGGACAATGTTGCTAGGCACATTGAAACCTCCTTTAATTTGGTGATTAGTGAGGAATATTTCTTTTACTTGGATATTTTCATTGGCCTCTGAAATACACTCTTCTTGACACTGAAAAAAACAACTATTATAAAGTCCATATGAAATATGAAGCACATCAGACAAGAACTAGATAGTTAATGTGACATTTGGCATTGCTATTTATATATATCATATCTAATCTGGACCCATCAACAGGTGCTATCTGCAGTCATATATTGTTTGAAAATATAGGTCTTATTATTATGCTAGTATGGTGAAGCCAACAGATCAGAAGAAAATTGCTATTGAAAAGACAGTTACTCACAGTTTCCAAGAGGAGGGGTTAAACCATACCACATAGGTGGCACTGGAATGGATCAAGAGGCAGGGGAAGCCAGGGGAAATGTGGGTAAGAGTCTTCATGGTGGTTTATGACGGAAGCAATGATTTAGGTCATACCTGATGACCTAAATCAAATCCCTAGTGATTATACAGTGGAAGTGAGATATAGAGTTAAGGGCCTAGATCTGATAGGTAGAGTGCCTGATGAACTATGGATGGAGGTTTGAGACACTGTACAGGAGACAGGGATCAAGACCATCCCCACGGAAAAGAAATTTGAAAAAGCGAAGTGGCTGTCTGGGGAGGTCTTACAAATAGCTGTGAAAAGAAGAGAAGTGAAAAGCAAAGGAGAAAAGGAAAGATATAAGCATCTGAATGCAGAGTTCCAAAGAATAAAAAGAAAAGATAAGAAAGCCTTCCTCAGTGATCAATGCAAAGAAATAGAGGAAAACAACAGAATGGGAAAGACTAGAGATCTCTTCAAGAAAATTAGAGATACCAAGGAAACAACTCATGCAAAGATGGGCACAATAAAGGACAGAAATGGTATGGACCTAACAGAAGCAGAAGATATTAAGAAGAGATGGCAAGAATACACAGAAGAACTGTATAAAAAAGATCTTCACGACCCAGATAATCATGACGGTGTGATCACTCACCTAGAGCCAGACATCCTGGAATGTGAAGTCAAGTAGGCCTTAGAAAGCACCACTATGAACAAAGCTAGTGGAGGTGATGGAATTCCAGTGGAGCTATTTCAAATCCTGAAAGATGATGCTAGGAAAGTGCTGCATTCAATATGCCAGCAAATTTGGAAAACTCAGCAGTGGCCACAGGACTGGAAAAGGTCAGTTTTCATTCCAATCCCCAAGAAAGGCAATGCCAAAGAATGCTCAAACTACCACACAATTGCACTCATCTCACACGCTAGTAAAGTAATGCTCAAAATTCTCCAAGCCAGGTTTCAACAGTATGTGAACTGTGAACTTCCAGATGTTCAAGCTGGTTTTAGAAAAGGCAGAGGAACCAGAGATCAAATTGCCAACATCCACTGGATCATCAAAAAAGTAAGAGAGTTCCAGAAAATACATCTATTTTTGCTTTATTGACTATGCCTTTCACTGTGTGGATCACAATAAACTGTGGAAAATTCTGAAAGAGATGGGAATACCAGACCACCTGACCTGCCTCGTGAAAATGTTGGTTTAAAGCTCAACATTCAGAAAACTAAGATCATGGCATCTGGTCCCATCACTTCAGGGCAAATAGATGGGGAAACAGTGGAAACAGTGTCAGACTACTTTTCTGGGCTCCAAAATCACTGCAGATGGTAATTGCAGCCATGAAATTAAAAGACACTCCTTGGAAGGAAAGTTATGACCAACCTAGATAGCATATTCAAAAGCAGAGAGATTACTTTGCCAACTAAGGTCCGTCTAGTCAAGGCTATGGTTTTTCCAGTGGTCATGTATGGATGTGAGGGTTGGACTGTGAAGAAAGCTGAGTGCCAAAGAATTGCTGCTTTTGAACTGTGGTGTTGGAGAAGACTCTTGAGAGTCCCTTGGACTGCTAGGAGATCCAACCAGTTCATTCTAAAGGAGATCAGTCCTGGGTGTTCTTTGGAAGGGATGATGCTAAAGCTGAAACTCTAGTACTTTGGCCACCTCATGCGAAGAATTGACTCATTGGAAAAGACTTTGATGCTGAGAGGGATTGGAAGCAGGAGGAAAAGGGGACCACAGAGGATGAGATGGCTGGGTGGAATCACTGACTCGATGGACGTGAGTCTGAGTGAACTCCGGGAGTTGATGATGGACAGGGAGGCCTGGTGTGCTGTGATTCATGGGGTTGTAAAGAGTCGGACACAACTGAGCGACTGGACTGAACTGAACTGAATGAGTGAGACAGGTAAGCTGACTGTTTGGGGTTGACTAAATGAATAATTTCATCTGACTCTAGGGCATAGGACATACTCTTGATTGCCTCACACCTGGCACAAGGGTGAGTAGGATGAGACAATATTGGTCTAGCATATAAGAAACCCATAGAGGAAGATGGTGCTAGTTCTGGATTGATTAGTGTGCATATGAAAAGCATGCTCTGAGCACCAGTTTACTACCTCTGGGGATTAATTTGCCCCAGAAGGACCAGTCTCTCCAGCATCATCAGGGCTCCAGATGTCAAAACATCAGAAAATACAAAAATAAAAATGCATAATTATTTTTAGTTTTTTAAGGATCCTCCACACTGTTCTCCATAGTGGCTGTATCAATTTACAGTCCCACCAACAGTGCAAGAGAGTTCCTTTTTCTCAATATACTCTAACTTTTATTGTTTATAGATCTTTTGGAGGTCAACATTCTGAATGATGTGAGGTGATACCTCATTATAGTTTTGACTTGCATTTCTCTAATAATTAGTGATGTTGAGCATATTTTCATGTGTCTCTTGGTCATCTATATGTCTTAGTTGGAGTAATGTCTGATTAGATATTCTGCCCATTTTTTTTTTGATTAGGTTGTTTTTGTTTTGATTTTGATTTGCTTGAGCTGTTTGTACATTTTGGAAATTAATGTTTTGTCAGTTGCTTTGCTTGCAAATATTTTCTCCTATTCTGAGGGTTGTCTATGACCCAGAAATTCCACTTCTTGCCATATACCCTGAGAAAATTATAATGCAAAAAGACATGTGTATCCCAGTGTTCATTGCAACACTGTTTACAATAGCCAGGACATGGACTTGGACTTCTCTGGTGGCTCAGATGGTAAAGAATCTGCCTGCAATGTGAGAGACCAGGGTTCATTGCCTGGGTTGGGAAGATGCCCTGGAGGAGGGCATGGCAATCCACTCCAGTATTCTTACCTGTAGAATCAACATGGACAGAGGAACCTGGCAGGTTATAGTCCATGGGGTCACAAAGAGTTAGACGTGACAGAGTGGCAAAGTATAGTGCAGGACATGGAAGCAACCTAAATGTCCATCAACAGATGACTGGATAAATAAGATATGGTACATATTTACAATGAAATAATACTAAACCATAAAAGGGAATGAAATCACATCATTTATAGAGATGTCGATAGATCTAAAATCTGTCATGCAGACTGAAGTAAGTCAGAAAGAGAAAAGCAAATATATATTAATGTATATCTGTGGAATTTAGAAAAATAGTACTCACAAACCCATTTGAAGAGCACAGGTAGTTATGTAGATATAGAGAATGGACATGTAGACACAGGGGATAAGGGAAGATTGGGACAAATTGGGAGATTAGGATTGACATATACACACTACCATGTGTAAATTTTATAGCTAATGGGAACCTGCTGTATAACACAGGGAGCTCAGCTTTGTGCTCTGTGATAGCCTAGATGGATGAGATGGAGTGGTGATGGAAGGAAGTCCAAGAGGGATGGAGTATATGTATACATACAGCTGATTCATTTCATTGTACAGGAGAAATTAATGCAACATTGTAAAGCAATTGTGCTCCATTTTTTTTTTAAAGGCATGATCACTACATATAGAGTAGGTGCTTTATTTTAGGACCTAATGAAAACAGTAACATTATTTGTTGAGAATGAATTAATCTATAAACACTACAGTAGAACCTGGATTTTTTGCATGCATTTGAATGAATTCATAGGATGGATAGTTTGTCTTGTATGCATACATATTTAAAAAAGTAGAGTTGACCATCAACTATCTGCATTTCATTGCAAATGGGTGGCTCTTTTCTTTTCTTTGTATACAGTAGACTGGGGTGAACTTAGATATACTCCAGAAATCTAATTCATCCTACTGTATGCTCTAAGTTATCTCTGCTTGAGTTTTTTTTTTTATGATAAACACTTATTTTGAATATCGGAGTGCTGATGCAATATGGCTTGTTTTGCTCACAATAAATCTTAATTTCATGAACAAATTTTAAAGTCTTGTAGGATTATTAAGGATCTGAAATCCTTATTTCACTTATGTTTGTGTGCGTAATACTCTACTGTATTATAAGAAAATTCAAGTGATTAGAATGCTATATTTTTTTAAGAAATGAATCCTTCAATGTCTCAGGACAAATCCTTTGAGAATATCAAGTAGTTATATTCTACTATCTGTAGTTTTACTATTCAGTTAAAGAATTATTTGATAAAACTGACCACTATTATTATAGTGTGGGGTTCTTTTTGAGGAATCCTAATTTGAAGTGTATTACAAAAGAAATATATACTCTTTATAGAAAATATTGACAAATAAACCAAACTCCAAAGATAATTACTTCTAAAAAACTGAACTGTATAGTTTCAGGTATAAAATATTTTTATAGAAAACTGAATCACCCTACTGGTGCCTACTTACATATTTAATAAGTTGTGAATATATTGTCATATCTAAAAATAGTTATGATGTAGTAATGGCTAATATCTCATTATATTTTTATCCTAAGATTTATTTAAGCAGTCTCCTGTTACAATATGTTTACATTATTAAATATGTTATTAATTTCCTTATTATTAGAACTGAGAATGATGAGTAAAAGAAAATTCATGTTTTCATTCCTTTAATACAAAAGACAAAAATAACTCCCAGAGAAACTGGTATAGTTTACACTCTCTTCATTAGTGTAGAAGTATTAATTTGATAGGCAAGAGGTTATTCATTGCTTTCATTTGCACTTACCACTATTTATGAATGCTACCATTTTTCATGTGCCTATTGTTAATTTGTATTAATTCTTTGGCATAATGCCTACCTATATTTTATTCCTTTTGCCTTTTGGTGGGTTTGTGATTTTTTTTTTTTAATCTCCTCGGAGTCACTATTTTTATAAAACACTAACTATGACAAATTCTTTTGATGCTCTTCATCACATACTCTTGACCTACCTATGATTAATCTATAACTGTGAATAAGGGTTCTGTGCAAGGTCAGATTTTCTGACAAATCCATTATGTCTGCTTCCCATTTTAGGGAATTCTCCAGTCTTGCAGTCTAGTTGGATGATGTGGGTTAATCCTCATGCAGTAGGGGACTGGATTAATCCTCATACAGTAGGGGACTGGAGGCAGTGGAGCAATGCTCTAGCCTCCCTACACTGGATGGTTAATTCTGGAAAAAAGTAAGTGAAAATGAAAGTCGCTCAGTCGTGTCTGACTCTTTGTGACCCCATGGACTATAGAGTCCATGGAATTCTCCAGGCCAGAATAGTGGTGTGGGTAGCCTTTTCCTTCCCCAGGGGATCTTCCCAACCCAGTGATTAAACCCAGGTCTCTTCTGCATTATAGATGGATTCTTTACCAGTTGAGCCACAAAGGAAGCCCAATTCTGGGAAGCATGTTGCATTCTTCTTGGAGGAACCAGTGGCTACCATGGCCTTCAGCAGCGACACTGATAATGTACCATTCTTGGTTTCCTCTTCCTTTTCTGGTTTACTCTTTTTTTTTTTTTTTACTTTTTATTTTTACTTTACTTTGCTTTATAATACTGTATTGGTTTTGCCATACATTGACATGAATCCACTCTTCCCTGTTCTTTCACTCTTTACTCCTGTCATCACCTCCTATGTACACCACCTGCCCTCAGTCTTTACCTGAGGCTCTGTGTCTAAGGGACTTCTAGACTTTGGTATTAATTTTAAATATCTCTGCAGCTTGGGCCAAGATAATTGTTTTTTTGAATATAAATTAGCTTTCCAGATCCATCAATATTTTTCTCTAGGCCTCCAGATATTCGTGTACTAGTTTCTTCTTGATGCCTTAGCGTATTACCATAGAACAAGTTGGTTCAAACCAACAGATATTTTTTATCTTACAATTCAGGAGGTCAGAAGTCCAAAAGGTGTCTCACTAAAATATGTGTTGGCAGAGCTGTATTCCCTTCTGGAGACTTGAGGAGAGAATCTATTACCTGCATTTTTGGGCTGATGGGCCCTAACTTCATGTTCAAAGTCAATGGCATAACATTTCCTAATCTTTAACTCTGATCCTTTGAGAAATAAGATAGTCTTGTTTAGACTTCAGAGACAAAGCAGAGCAGGCCTTCCTTCTAACCTGCCTGGACACTACCCTGACCGTGAGTGATTATGCATGGCTGCCTTCTTTGAGTGCAAGCCTTGTGGCACCATTGATATGATAGGGGACTGATTGTTGAGCCCCTGGAGGAGATCTGACCAACCAAGTCCTGGGCTTAACATTCCAATTTTTATGCATTAACATGAAATCAGAGCTGCAATTTGCTCACAGACTAATGACTATATTAATTTGTATCCTGGAATTATAATCAGGAACCCTGAACTGCTATTTTTGAACTCTCACCCATGGAGTGGATGCACAGTCTGGGACATTTTCCCAATTGGGACTCCAGATGTGCTGTGTCACAGGACTTCCAACCACTGTTTAAGTCTGGATGTTGCTCAAACCCAGTTTGGTAATGTTCAGTTCA
The DNA here is from genome assembly GCF_016772045.2 of Ovis aries. Classification (NCBI taxonomy): domain Eukaryota; kingdom Metazoa; phylum Chordata; class Mammalia; order Artiodactyla; family Bovidae; genus Ovis; species Ovis aries. The sequence continues at coordinate 13,713,548 of NC_056076.1, read as the reverse complement.
GTTCAGTCGCTCAGTCGTGTCTGACTCTTAGCGACCCCATGAATTGTAGCACGCCAGGCCTCCCTTTCCATCACCATCTCCCGGAGTTCACTCAGACTCACGTCCATTGAGTCAGTGATGCAATCCAGCCATCTCATTCTCTGTCGTCGCCTTCTCCTCCTGTCCCCAATCCCTCCCAGCATCAAAGTCTTTTCCAATGAGTCAACTCTTCACATGAGGTAGCCAAAGTACTAGAATTTCAGCTTTAGCATCATTCCTTCCAAAGAAATCCCAGGGCTAATCTCCTTCAGAATGGACTGGTTGGATCTCCTTGCAGTCCAAGGGACTCTCAAGAGTCTTCTCCAACACCACAGTTCAAAAGCATCAGTTCTTTGGTGCTCAGCCTTCTTCACAGTCCAACTCTCACATCCATACATGACTACTGGAAAAACCATAGCCTTGACTAGACGGACCCTAGCTGACAAAGTAATGTGTCTGATTTTGAATATGCTATCGAGGTTGGTCATAACTTTTCTTCCAAGGAGTAAGCATCTTTTAATTTCATGGCTGCAATCACCATCTACAGTGATTTTGGAGTCCCAAAAAACATAGTCTGACACTGTTTCCACTGTTTCTCCATCTATTTCCCATGAAGTGATGGGACCGGATGCCATGATCTTCATTTTCTGAATGTTGAGTTTTAAGCCAACTTTTTCAAGCTCCTCTTAGCCTCTACTATTTCTATTTCCCTTTTCAGTTAATGTTAGTATATTGAAAATAAGCTAGATAGTTCTCATGAATATTTGTACTATTTATTTGTATATAATGAATGACTTTAACAAATCCTTGAACCTGAGATGAAAGTGAAAACTTTCTGCAAAATCCCCTCTTGCTTCACTCCTATAAGGACTCTTCTTATAGGGGAGTGTGTTTACATTAATCACACCCATATAATACAGAATAAATTCCCTATTTTAAGACCCTTAATGTAATCATACATTCAAAGTCTTTCATCATGTAAAGTACCATATTCAGATGTTCTGAGGATCAGAATGTGAACATCTTTGGGGAGCTGTTTTTGTGATTATGATACCAAAATATGCTGAAACTTTAATTTTTGGTATAAAATTCTAGATTACAATTTGTGAATCTGTAATTGTCAAAATTTCTGAATAGAGTTCCTTCCATTGAAATTTTTAGAGATCTCTTGGTTATTTCCACAAGCTCAGCAAATGCCTACCACTGGTTGCAGAGCAAATGCTCTTTCCTTATACATGGGACTCTATCCTATAGCACAGCTCTATGTTGGGGTGCCAGATCATCCAAGATAGTCAGCATTTAGTTTTCTTTTATAATCTGTGACAGTGGGAATGTTTAAAATTCACCTCCTTTCTGGGGTGGGGGAATTAGCATTTTCATTAGGGTCTGAAAATGCCATACTTTCTGAAAAACAGAATTCAGCCCTTGTTCTGAATATTTCATCTCAGAGTTTTTCAGCTTAAAATATTTCATATGTATATTAGATGTACCTTGGTGATTGGTTTGGGTGGGATCTGAAGACCACTTGCTGGCCTGGGTTCTTAAAGAAAGTCATTGATTTTTTATAGTTGGATCATATTCTGCCCTAGACAGTACACTAGGTCAATTTTGCGGATTACTGAAGTCATTAACAAAGTTAGGTGGGTTGGGCTCTTAGGGAAACAGCATTTTTGGAGTAAAAGATAAGTTTGAAGTCTAGTTCTAATACCCTCTGGCTGTGTGTCCCTTGGTAATGTATTTAACCTCTCTGAACCTTACTTTTCTTATCAGTAATTGAAGATATATAATAATTCATTTCCCAAGGAAGCAGTAATTAGGGAGTGCATAAAATAGTATATGTAATATGTCATCTAGCAACTGACATATTGTAGGGGCTTAGTGAATAGTTGCCATTTTAGATTAATTACCTGAAAATCCTCCCCTTTCATTCATGCATCAGAATTTCTTCCTATGGTACTGTGTCATTTAAACTAACATAGAGAGTGACATTATTTCTTCCATCTAAAAGTGGCTTTCACTTAAAGTGTACTTATCCCTTCATAGACCATCTATTTCTCTTCCTCATTCATGTTAACATTTTCTAAAGAGTAGCCTAGACTTTCTGTCTCCAATTCTTGTTCTGTTTATCTATTTCTCTCTCACTGAGGCAAAACTTATACCTATCTGTCTTAAAATTTATCCTTGTTGTATGCACAACTTGATGCTTTTAGTGAATAAATGTTCATGAAATTACACTTTTGAATGAGGTGCCCATGGAATCAGGCTGAGGCTGAGATGTGCTTGACTTCTTCCTCTTTCTTATCTTGATTCTTCCGTTCATTTACTGCCTGCTCTTGGGAACACTTACTTACTAAATCACTCCCACTTAAACTCTTGGCTCTGTGTCACCTTCTGGGAGGACCTAATCTTAACAGATGGCCAAATGTCAGAACTTGTCACAGTCAGAGTCAGGATTTATTTCCTAATCAGGTAAGGAGCAAGCAGTAGTCATAGCAGGCCTAGAAAAAAGTTAAAAGTCAGAATAAATGTGGCTTCCTGAGAAGACAAGAATCTTCAGTGAGTAGTATGCATACTTTGAACAGTGATTTGAACAGTTGACCACTGTCCTTGTCTATCATCCAGTAACACCTTCTTTCCCTTAGACCTTTTTTTTTTTTTTTTTGTCTCCCAGGGCCAGGATCTATTATTCTATGTCTAGGTCACTGATGAATTTATGGTTAGATTTGGGTCTTCTCCAAGGGCCATATTTTGACAAGACTAGGGGTAGTCCTGGAGCTCTTAGATATTCTTCACTAAAGTCCTGTTCTCTCCCCTGAGTCCTGTATGCTGTCATCTTGGTCTTAAGAATTACTTTGTGTTTCAATAGTACATGAATCAAGAAATTCCAGATGTACAAGCTGGATTTAGAAAAGGCAGAGGAACCAGAGTTCAAATTGCCAACATCAGCTGGGTCAGAATGAAAGCAAGGGAATTCCAGGAAAACATCTAATTCTGCTTTATTGACTATGCTAAAGCCTTTGACCTGTAGATCACAGCAAATTGTGGAAAATTCTTCAAGAGATGGAAATACCAGACCATCTTAACTGCCTCCTGAGAAATCTGTATGCAGGTCAAGAAGCAACAGTTAGAACTGGACATGGAACAACAGACTGGTTCCAAATTGGGAAAGGAGTACGTTAAGGCTATATAGTGTCACCCTGCTTATTTAACTTATATGCAGAGTACATCATTCAAAATGTCAGGCTGAATGAAACTCAAGGTACAATCAAGTTTGTCAGGGGGCGGGGGTGGTGTAGAGCGGTTGAGATGGTTGTATGACATCATCAACTCAGTGGACATGAGTTTGAACAAACTCTGGGAGATAGTGAAGGATGGGGAAGCCTGGTGTGCTGCAGTTCATATGATCACAAAGAGTTGAACATTGACTGAATGACTGAACAACAGCAACCTACTTTCAGACACCTTAAGAAAAATCTGTGAGATTTTTAGTTCATCCTTATATTTTATGAAACAGTGCACAAAGTTGAAGAGGAAGAACATTTTTGATAGAAGTATATCCATGAGGGAGGTGGGGAAAGAGTATGTACCCACATAGCATTTGTGTCCTGCCCATCTTTATCACTCATAAGGGTATCCTCAGTTGAGTTCAGTTCAGTTCAATCGGTCAGTCATGTCTGACTTTTTGCGACCCCATGAATTGTAGCATGCAAGGCCTCCCTGTCCATCCTAACTGTAACTTAATAGAGGTCAGGTAGGGCTAAGGTTGGTTTGTGTGCTGTGTGTTGTGCTTAGTTGCTCAGTCATGTCCAACTCTTTGCAACCCCATGGCCTGCAGCCCACCAGGTTCCTCTGTCCATGGGAATTCTCTAAGTAAGAATACTGAAGTGGGTTGCCATGCCCTCCTCCAGGGGATCTTCCCAACCCAGGTATCAAACCTAGGTCTCCTGCACTGCAGGTGGATTCTTTACTGACTGACTGAGCCATGAGGGAAGCCCAAGGTAGGTTCAGTAGGTTCTATTTATCATGGTGGTAAAGCATATGCCTTTAAATCATTGCCAATGACATTAGATGAGTAGGTATTTAAGGAATAAAATTAAGTTTTATACAACACTTGTTCATGAGAAAGAACTAATTCTTATGTGATTTTTTTGTCATTTTCTGTTTATTTGTACTCAAAAGTTCATTTACCAGATTGACCCTTTATGGATTTACAGTTTTGATTCTCAGCATTGTTCTGTGTGCACTTGACAATTATTCATACATCCTTATTATTAATCTGCCTGTATAAAAGTAGCATCTTGTGTTCATAAATTGTTGACCTTTAGAAGCAGAGCAGCCCTGCCTGCTGAGTCTCTGACTTGCCTGTTAATAGTTATTTCTAAGAATTTGTCAGCAAAATTTTCAAATTAATAACCAATCTGTGTTATCCTAAGCATCCCTCATTTGTCATGAATTATTTAGAGAGTTAATGGGTAAAGATAAGTCAGATACATTTCAGTGATGTTGACAGTGTTATGCTACTGTCCTGGCCATTCTGTTCTTAGTTCAAAAAAGGCTACATGGGTGTGTGGGTTGGGAGTATATCACTGGCATAGCATGAGGGAAAGAGCAGGCTAATAAATGACACATTGGTGCTAGACTGAATCCCGATTATTGGTTTTAATAAAGAAAAGCAACCAGACACCTGCCAAGTATTCGAGCAATATCTTTCTTGATATTTTTTTTTCCTGCTATGTCTTTAGATTACTGAACAGCAGCTAATCCAGCTCTGCAGACTACCAAGAGAAAGGACAGCCTCTCATCTATGTTGTCAGGGCCCAAGAAGTCTCCTTGACAGATTAGGGCTTAGCAGTGATGAGCAAAGTTTCCTCTGAACTCCAAACCTCCTTCCCCTGTCACAGCGTTTTTCTGGAGTCCATAGAGAGTGTTGCAAAGAGACAGAAATCCCTGACAGGGTCAGAGCATAGAGAAATGAGGGAATGCTTCTTGTCACTGATGTTGTACAAATAAAGAGCCCTGAAACTCTGGTGTCCTCATTAGTGGTGCAGAATATCAGAAGGCTCCCAGTTGCTTCCTCATGAGCCTTGGCACTGCCCTCCAAAAATGACAGGGGTTATTTGTTTTCTTGTGTTTATTATCTGTAAAAGGACTCAGCACTCTCTGCTGGATGGTAGCCATGCTGTCTTTTGATGTTGTTTTGTCTTTACGTCTTTCTTCTTGGCAATCTTTCCCAACATTTTCCAGATTCTGAGTGGTGCTCGGAAAGGAACATAGGTAAGACAGACCAGAAAAAAAAAAAAAAAAAAAGACTCAATTTTTTTTAATAAACAGAAGTAAATGGAGGAGGGGAAAGTATTTTTGTACCTCCTATTGGTTGTATATGCTGCCAATATTTTTCATATGTTGACTCATGTATTTGTCATAACAGCTATTATCTATTCCAATATTATGGGCATATAAACCATGGTGAGTACTTTGTCAATGACCCTTCAACCCCAGATCTTTTTGACTATGAAACCCCTATTCACCTATTACTTCCTGCCATCCCTGTGCTCATATTTCATATGGTCTCAAGTAGAGGAATTCCTTACTGGATGCTTAGGTAGCTTTGTGGTGGGAAAATTTGTGTTGTAGAGAGTAGAAGATGGGACCTAGAGTTAGAAGACTTGGGTTAGAATTCTACTGCTGGCACTTACTAACTATGAATCGGATAAGATAAAACAAGGTAAATCTGAAAACAATAGGTATACATAAGATAACAGTAATCTAAAGCAAGATGCCTTGGATAAGTGAGTTTACCTCCTTAGTTTCAGTGCCATCACCTGGAAAGTGAGGCCAGTTTTATGCTTGAGCAAAATGAGTTCAGAGAGGCTCGTGTGCTCAGCGCTTAGTCTTCAGAAGTACTATCCAAAGAGAAAAATTGAAAATTAACTTTCTCATTCTCCCTCCTTGATGGTGACATGCCTCTAAGGATCCAAAAGATTTTTTTTATTTTTCTCTTACAACATTTTAGTTTTAGCTTTTTAATTTACATCAAAATTTGACTTCTTCCAAGGCTTATGCATTTTAGCAAGGATTATAATAAGGAAACAACTTAGTCTTTAAGTCTTCAACAGTTAGTGGGGAAGATGCTCTTAGGAATATTAGGCCCTTAGTTTCCCCAAATTATTCCAGGGCATTCAATGCCATGTGAAGACTGAATCTTAATGACATCTATTTTGATGTCATGCTGAGAAGCACTGTGAGCTGAATAATAACATTACCTAACACTTTTGTGGCATTCACCATATGACAGGCATTGTTCTTATGTAACATATTTAATTTTCAGATATTCACATGATATGGGTGCTAATATTTATTCCCATTATCCAAAAGATGAAACTGAAGAATGGTTGGATTAAGTAACTTGCTTAAAGTTGTGAAACTGATAAGGAATAGAAGTAAAACTTTACCTAAGTAGCCCCAGTATATGTTATTTACTATCTGTTTCTGTGTTTTAAAATAAACCAGGACAAATCATTTTATTGCAGTATTTTATTTTTAATTTTTATTATCAACAGATAATAGAGATAGGAGCATTAAGGAAAAGATACTTAAAGATGGATAATCTCCCTTTAAATAAACTGTAATACAGTATTAATTTATCCCTTTATTCAATATCTATTCCAAAGAATATGAAGAATAAACATGTGGTTCACAATATCTTATCCCTGATGACAAGATCCAAAAGGCTCCCAAACTCAAAAGTTTTCTTAAATGCATGACGAAATGGCTTGATAAACTAGACCTGAGCCTGAATGAAAGTATGCATGGTTTTTATATCGCTTATTGTGAATATATATTTTTCTAGAGAATAAATTAATATGTCTGATTATGAGTTACATACCCAAATCAAACGGTGTATTGTATAATATCTAGTACTTATGTAATGTTTTCCTTCTAAAATTTAAAAAAAAAAAAAAGACTTTGAAATTTAGTGGCCCAAGCTTTTCAGGAAATGGCCAGTTGATTTCTATTAATATACCATAAATAATACTGACTAACAGAGCTCATTGCTTCCTCTGTGGTGTGGAGGAAGTTATAGTGTACTTTGTCCTTGCCTACAATGGAGTGGCCTGGCTTGGTATCCCTAACTAGCTCTGCTAAGAGAATGATGCTTACTCTCATTCTCTATTATACCCAAATTCCCTCCATACTACAGTTCCTAACAAACTTCATGGGGCTTCAGATTGAGATAGTAGATTGTAAATGTTGGTAGCTTCTGTAATAAAATTGAGAAGATTCCCTTTCTTTGTAGCACAAAGGCATCTGTAAATCACTTGTTTCAGAAATTTACTAGGGGTTTAAGTTCACCTTGGAAACATATAATTTGGACTTTTCCTTGTTGAAAATTACTACATTTACCTCCACTGCTTGAGTTATTTCCTCTTTACTGCTTCCATCTATCCTTATTCCCTTCTTGTCTCTTACTCCCTGCTTCCTGCTTTTCCCCACTTCCCACAATCCAGAAGGAAGGGAGAAATGCCCATCTCTAAGGAAATCAGATAGACTTTCCTGGTGGCTCAGACGGTAAAACATCTGCCTACAATGCAGGAGATCTGGGTTTGATCCCTGGGTTGGGAAGATCTCCTACAGAAGGAAATGGCAACTCACTCCAGTACTCTTGCCTGGAAAATTCCACAGACGGAGGAGCCTTGTAGGCTACAGTCCATGGGGTCACAAAGAGTCGGACACAACTGAGCGACTTCAATGTCAATGTCAATGTCAAGGAAGTCAGATAAAACTTGGAATACAGAGATAAGGGAGAGTCTACTGCCAGGACATACGAGGGGCAGAAGACAGGAGATGAAGTGGTGCCTAGGACATCATGGGAGGGAGCTGCATCCTGGCCCCAGACTCCTGTGTTTTTTAACTTATTCCCTCCTTCCCTTCCAGTAGAATGGAGATAAAGACCTGGAATGGCAGACATAGAGGTTGATCAGAGAAGTGGTATGAGCACAGGAGAATTTTGCAGCTGAATATTTGAGAAAAATTACTAATACCTAATCATAGATGAAGCAAGTTTCTGAGTTTCCACAGAAAAAGGATTCTGGTCAGATGGCAGAAAGCTGAACATCATGCTTCTCTCGATCCTCCAGCCTGATGCTCTTGAGGGACATACTCTACTCTTTATATTTCTACACTTGCACCTTCCCAGAGAACCCCTCACTATATGCATACAGTTTCTTTATAGGTACTGGTAATTCTGTGGCCACCTGATGCAAAGAGCTGACTCATTGGAAAAGATCCTGATGCTGGGAAAGATTGACGGCAAGAGAAGAAGAGGGAGACAAGACAGAGGATGAGATGGTTGGATTGTATCACTGACTCAATGGATATGAGTTTGAGCAAACTCCAGCAGATAGCGAAGGACAGAGAAACCTGGTGTGCTTCAGTTCATGGGGGTTGCAAAGAGTTGGACATGACTTAGCAGTTGAACGACGACAATACTTACTTCAACTGTGTTGAGATTCAATACCTTGCTTCATTTATAGGCAAGCATGTAGGCATGTGTAAATGAGTTTTGATTTTTATATCTGGCTTGTACGAAGCAAGGGGCCTTGGTTAGGTGAATGCATCTGGATTATGAGCTTAGATATGTTTTTTTCTCTGTAAATTTGGAAACGTGAGTGGATTTTTTTTTTTTTTCCCCATGAGTACTCATGTGTTTTATGGTGTGTTGGCTTCATGTTGGGCCTTTGTTTTGATAAGTACAATTTCTACTCATGGATCATGGTCTGAAGATTGAAGGTGGGTACTAAGCTTGAGATACAATATTTGAGTCTTTTTAAATTTTTTTTTCAGATGAACATGATAAGAAGATAGATAATACCATAACATTATGTATATAGACTGACTTCCCTTATCACCTGCAATGATTTGGAAACCTAGATTCCAGGCACTTAGCTGAACTAATGATACAAAGAAAAAGGAAAAGAATTTGATATTTTCATTTTATAATTCTACAGGTATCAATAAAGTTTCTCTTTTATTTCAGTTTTATTTGTAAAATGGAAAGGGTAAGGTATCTGAGCTCCACAAATCTGTTTGCTTATTTTAATATTCTGAAATAAAGATTTTAGAACCTGATCTGTCAGTCATCTGAAAAAACTAGAACAAATCCCTACATATTATCTCCATCATTGTGGTGACCATATGCCTTGATTTGTTTTGGGTAAGTCCTGACTGACGTCTTTTGTGCTAGAATAATTATTGATCCCCTTTACTCTTCAAGGGGGCTCATTTTAAATGACAACTTACATGTTTATCCTACTTATAGCCGACATTATTCCTAATCAGAATCTTTATATTCTTCAGAAATATTATTCTCTAAATAAGGACAAGGACAAATTATGGATGCTTTACTGAGTTCTATATTTGATTTGGTTCCCTTTTCATTACTATTCTGACAGGATATAAATAAGCAAAACAAATGGCTTCTCAGGAGCTGTTGTCAACTTTGCTCCTGTCCAGCTCCAATTTGAGGTATTTTTTGTTCCTGTCCCCATCACTCAGGCCTTGAAAGCTGATAGGTTGCCGCTTTCTTCCTTGAAACATGACATGATGAATAAGACTGCATGCTGCAAGGGAGAAAACTATAAAAAAGGACTGTCTTGTACAATGGGAAATTATTTAGTAGAGTTGACCTTTTGCATGGAGGCGAAAGAGGGGCCTTCATATAATATGATTTCAGAAGTTCAAGAAAATTATCTTCTCCACAATTCTGATGGATGGATAGACTTGATCATTTCTTGAACTAAAGATTCTTGAACACTTTCTTGAACAAAAAGAGAGTTGGCTTAAATTATAAACGATTCTGTGGGAGACAATTCATCGACATCCAAAGAGAAACTTCACCCACAGCAATCTAGGTCACATAAACAGAAATAGAACAGTCATACCTGGGTTTCCCATTTCCCCAGTGCAATGAGCTGGTAAAGAGAGTCATCTGAAGTATTGGACCAACTTGATGTATCATTATCCATAAGTACTATGATAAATAAAAATTGCTAGCACAAATTTGCTAAAATTTATAATATCATATATTTGTTAAGGTATGTGTGTTTTAGTTTTATAGTTTGTTAAGTTGCTTCCTTCTCATCACCTAGAAGATCTCATCAGAGTTTTGAAGTTCTTTCAGAGTTAAAAAAAAAAAAAAGTGGGAAGGATTAGGGGAAGGACTGAGAAGTTTGCCTCAGGTATTATTTAGTAAATGATTTTGGTGGTCTGGGAGCAACAGGAAATAGTGCCCAATCCAGAATCTCCCATGATCACCTTGATATATTTGGAGTCTATCCACTTTTCTCTGTACTATACCTCCTAATAATAAATTTATAGAGCATTTTACATGTAATAATATTTAATTCTCCTAAAAACTCTAGGAGAGAAATTTTATAGCTTATAATGTAAAGCTTGGATAGGTTAAACAACTTGCTTAAGCTCACACAGCTAGTATGCAGGAGAGCTAGGATTCAACCCCACATTTATGCCTTTCAAGCCTGCATGTTTTTTCCCCCTTTTGTTATTTTTTCCAGTATTTATAAATTTTCATATAGCTTCAAACTTAAAAGTTGTAAGGAAAAAAAATTCTGTACTCCTTTCACTTAGGTTTCTCAAATGCTAACATTTTGGCATACTTGCATTTGCTTTACCATTTTTGCTTTCTCTACATATTGCAGACATAATGTCTCTTTACTTCTAAATAGTTCAATGTGTTTTCTAAAATACAGAATTTGCTTACATAGCCATAGTATAATTGTTAAAATCAGGGCATGCATTGTTACAATAATATTATCTAATATGTTAATCTGTCTGCCAATGCAGGAGATGCAGGAGACATGAATTTGATCTCTGAACTGGGAATATTCCCTGGAAGAGAAAATGGGAACCTATTCCAGTATTCTTACCTGGAGAATCCCATAGACAGGCAAGCTTGGATTTCTTTGCAACTCCCAGGGTGTTGCAAAGAGTTGGACATGACTGAGTGACTGAACATGCATGCATGCTAAAACCATACTCAGATTTTGTGTTTTATCCCAGTAATGCCTTTTATAGTTATAGAAAATCCTGGATCATGGTCCACATTCAATTCTCATGTTTTCTTCAGTTTCCTTTTATTTGGACCAGTACCACAGTCTTTCTATTTCATGGTATTAACTATTTAAAAATAATACAGGCCAGTTATTTTATAGACTATCCTCCAATTTGGGCTTGTTTAATACTTTCTCACTATTAGATGATGCATTCGGGGCAGAAATATCATGGAAGTGATCTTGTGTTCTTGGTGTGTACATCAGGAGACAGCTGATATGGATTACTACCAAAGTTAACTTTGATCACGATCGTGTCTTCTAGGTGATTTCACTATAAAGTTACTGTTTTTGCCTTTATAATCATTGAGTACCTAGTCAGAAGACACTTCAGAGAAGGCAATAGCAACCCACTCCAGTACTCTTGACTGGAAAATCCCATGGACAGAGCAGCCTGGTAGGCTACAGTCCATGGGGTCGCTACCAGTCCCACACGACTGAGCAACTTCACTTTTACTTTCACTTTCATGCATTGCAGAAGAAAATGGCAACCCATTCCAGTGTTCTTGCCTGGAGAATCCCAGGGACAGGGAAGCCTGGTGGGCTGCCGTCTATGGGGTTGCACAGAATCGGACACCACTGAAGCCTGACAGCAGCAGCACCAGAAGACACTTTGAGGCTTATTAAATCTTCCAGTACTCCTCAAATTTCACTTGGGTAAAATTATTAGCATTCACTTATGATTCTTTCTAGAATCAATTATTATGATGATGGATGCCAAATGTTAATCTAATTCCAACATTCTACATTTTTTTGTTAGTCATTCTACTATACAAAGGAACTTTCTTTCTCTTCTTCCCGTTCCTTTCTTCTGTCAGAAGAAGAAAAAAATTTTTTTTTTTTTCTGCCTTTCTAGTTTCTCTGGCTGGAATACAAGACAGATTAGCAGGAGAAAAGCAAATTTAACTTTGTAAAAGTAGGGCATTATAAGAGTATTGGACTCAATGGACAGTCAGTCAGTTGAGGCTTATATGCTATTCTGAGCTAAGGAGAAGGGGGTGAAAGTCTAGAACTTCAAAGGGGACAAAGGAAAATTCACAGGGAAACTGGAGAAGTAAATGCTGAGTAAACAAGTGTTTCTATGCCATATGGAGAGGTCTTTCTTATGTAAAAGAAAGATATGTTTAATAATATAACAGCTTGCAACCTGATTTGTTTTAAGCAATTAAAAGGACAGTAAAAAAAAAAAAAAAGATGTTCACGACCCAGATAATCATGATGGTGTTATCATTCACCTACAGCCAGACGTCCTGGAATTGAAGTCAAGTGGGCTTTCGAAAGCATCACTACGAACAAAGCTAGTGGAGGTGATGGAATTCCAGTTGAGCTATTTCAAATCCTGAAAGATGATGCTGTGAAAATGCTGCACTCAATATGCCAGCAAATTTGGACAACTCAGCAGTGGACACAGGACTGGAAAAGGTCAGTTTTCATTCCAATCCCAAAGAAAGGCAATGCCAAAGAATGCTCAAACTACCACACAATTGCACTCATTTCACACACTAGTAAAGTAATGCTCAAAATTTCCAAGCCAGGTTTCAGCAGTATGTGAACTGTGAACTTCCAGATGTTCAAGCTGGATTTAGAAAAGCAAAGGAACCAGAGATCAAATTGCCAACATCCACTGGATCATCAAAATAGCAAGAGAGTTCCAAAAAGACATCTATTTCTGCTTTATCGATTATGCCAAAGCCTTGACTGTGTGGATGACAACAAACTGTGGAAAATTCTTCAAGAGATGAGAATACCAGACCACCTGACCTGCTTCTAGAGAAACCTAGATGCAGGTCAGGAAGCAACAGTTAGAACTGGACATGGAACAACAGACTGGTTCCAAATAGGAAAAGGATTCTGTCAAGGCTGTATATTGTCTCCCTGCTCATTTAACTTATATACAGAGTACATCATAAGAAATGCTGGGCTGAATGATGCACAAGCTGGAATCAAGATTGCTGGGAGAAATATCAATAACCTCAGATATACAAATGACACCACCCTCATGGCAGAAAGTGAAGAAGAACTAAAGAGCCTCTTGATGAAACTGAAAGAGGAGAGTGAAATAGTTGGCTTAAAGCTCAACATTCAGAAAACGAAGATCATGGCATCCGGTCCCATCACTTCATGGCAAATAGTTGGGGAAACAGTGGAAACAGTGGCAGACTTTATTTTGGGTGGTTCCAAAATAACTGCAGATGGTGACTTAAACCTTGAAATTAAATGATGCTTACTCTTTGGAAGAAAAGTTATGACCAACCTAGACAGCATATTAAAAAGCAGAGACATTACTTTACCAACAAATGTCTGTCTGGTCAAGACTATGGTTTTTCCAGTGGTCAAATTGTTTGAATTTTCTTTTGTAGGTCTTTTCTTCTCTTATGTTTCTTGCCTAGAGAAATCTCTTTAACATTTGTTGTAAAACTGGCTTATTGGTACTAAATTGTCTTATTTTGCTTGTCTCTAAAGCTTTTAATTTCTCCATCAATTTTAAATCAGTTTCTTGCTGGGTAGAGTAATCCTGGTTGTAGTTTTTCCCCTTTCATTACTTTAAACATATCCTGCTACTCCCTTCTGGCCTGCAGAGTTTCTGCCCAAAGTTCAGCTGTTAACCTTATGGGAATTCCTTTGTATGTGACTTATTACTTTTCCCTTGCTGCTTTCAATATTTTGTCCCTTTGTGTTGAAAATTATTAGTTTGATTAACATGTGCCTTGCTGTGTTTTTCCTCGGGCTATCCTATATGGAACTCTCTGTACATTTGGTTGTATATTTGGAATTGGTTGACTGTTTTTGTTCCCGCTGAGAAGGTTAACAGCCTTGGTAGAAAGGCCAAGGTCCCCAAGTGACTAAAGGAAATAAACTGCAAGTGACAGATTTTTTTTTCTTTTCTCTTTTAATCCTGTGTTGTCATGATGACACTTGAACTTAACATTTCACAAACCTTGAGCTAAGTAATGCATTTTTCTTGTGGAAATGTTTTTCTTACACTATGTTTAATGAAACTTTGTATTTGCCTTGGAATCTCTCTTTCTTCAAATTGGTTCTGCCTAAAGACTCAAGCCTTGAACCAATAATGACTTGGAAAACCAGTGTATCTTTCTCATGAAAATATTATTTTCAGTACGCTCAGTCGTATCTGGCTCTTTGAGAACCCATGACTGAGGCACACTAAGCTCCCCTGTCCTTCACCAACTCCCAGAGCTTACTCAAACTCATGTCCATCGAGATGATGATGCCATCCAACCATCTCATCCTCTGTTGTCCCCTTCTCCTCCTGCCTTCAATCTTTCCCAGCATTAGGGTCTTTTCCAATGAGTCAGTTCTTTGCAAAAAGTGGCCAAAGTATTGGCTTCAGTTTCACCATCAGTCCTTACAATGAACATTCAGGATTGATGGCCTTTAGGATGGACTGGTTGGATCTCCTTGCAGTCCAAGGGACTCACAAGAGTCTTCTCCAACCACATAGTTCAAAAGCATCAGTTCTTTGGTTCTCAGCTTTCTTTCTTTCTTTTTTTTTTTTAACTCTCACATCCATACATGACTACTGGACAAACCAAAGCTTTGACTAGATGGACATTTGTTGGTAAAGTTATGTCTCTACTTTTTAAAATGCTGTCTAGGTTGGCCATAGCTTTTCTTCCAAAGTGCCGGGGGCCAGCGTGAGGAACTCCGCCCATGGCAAAGGTCATGAGGAAGGAGGCTTGGCATATGCACAGGCGTGATCAAGCCTCAGGAAACCCCCTGTTCCCGAGCATCTAACCCCAAAACCAGAGTTTGTTTTATGCTCTCACCTACACCTCTGACTTTATGGGGGCTCTCCCCCATAACCGTTTCTCTCGGAGAAGGAGTAAACGTGCAGCTCCAAGGCAATAAAAATTCCTGGGCGTGACAAGAGGGTTTCAGCTTACGGACTTCTCTGAAGATTATCTAGCCCACCTGTATAGGTTTGTGTGACCACATGTGATTGTTTACAGCCTCCCAATCTGAGAGGCACGAGATGTTTTAGACTTATTAAAGGCAAATTCTTTTGGGGAGTTGGAAATTATTAGTATAGTGGGTTGGTTAGGAATTATATTGGTGAAGGGTTTTTCATTTGTTGTGTCAATAATTGCTACTAATTCCCTGCCCTGGGTGGGACAAGGATGTCTCAGGTCAAACCTCTCTGCTGACAGACTAGCTTGTGTGACAGGATTATCCATACTCCTGCCACTATGAACATGATTGTTTACTACCTCTCAACCATAAACAGCACAGAGAGTTTTCGAGTATTTTGAGAGTCTCAATTAGCATAGGGGTTTTTCTTCTAGTTGAGTCAATGATTGCCGCCAGGCCTCCATATCCTTAGGCACCTGGGAATATATTAATCAATGTATTTGGAATATAGAAAAGGACATATAGTAGTTTTTAAGGTTAGCAATACTAGACTTTTTGAGTTAATGGATTTTCTCTTCTGTAATAGATCACTGTGCTTTGTTATAAATCGCTGTGTCCTTGCTACATAAAAATGTAACTTTATCACTATCTTAAGACTAAATAGATCTTAAGGGGAACATTGGTGAAAGAATTTTCATTTGTTGGGCTGATGTTTGCTGCTAAATCTCCATGTTCCCTGTCCTTATAACAAATATAACTAACATATAGGAGAAATAAGTATTAACTTTTAAACATATAGGAGAAATAAGTATTAACCTTTAAGATTAATCATGTTAACCTTGGGTTAAATAAATTCCTTTCTTGATTGTAACTCACTACACCCTCACCCTATAGGAATGTAACTTTATTTGGAGGGTGGTGCCTGGTTTAAGAAAAAATACCCTTGGAAAAAATAAGTTTTTGGTTATCAGAAAAAAAGGATCATAAAATCCCTAAGACATTTTTATGTGAAGCACCTGAGTTTGATAAAGGTCAGGACTGCTGACCCCCGCGTGACTCCGTATTCATCCCTATGTGTAACAAAAGGTATATAAGCAAACCCCAAAATAAAGAAATAGGATCAGTTTGTTTCCAGAAAGACTGATTCCCCCATGTCGTTTCTTTCTTGCTCCCCGTTTTTCTGGCTGAATTCCCATCTGGAGCATGGATGCTATTCCATGTAGACCAAGTTGTTCAGCCTCTTTTTCTCCACTAATCTTCCTACTACACTATCCTTTTCTAATGTCTCTATATATCTGTAATTAAATATGCATTTTTCCAAGGATGCTGACTCCATCCCCACCTTCGAATTCCCTGGATCCACCGGGGCTGGACCCCGGCACCAGAAGCATGCATCATTTAAATTCATGGCTGCAGTCACCATCTGCAGTGATTTTTGAGCCCCCCAAAACAAAGTCTGTCACTGTTTCCATTGTTTCCCCTTCTATTTGCCATGAAGTGGTGGGACCAGATGCCATGATCTTAGTTTTTTGAATATTGAGTTTTAAGCCAGGATTTTCACTCTCCTCTTTCGCTTTCATCAAGAGCCTCTTTGGTTCTTCTTCACATTCTGCCATAAGGGTGGTGTCATCTGCACGTCTGAGGTTATTGATATTTTTCCCAGCAGTCTTATTTCCAGCTTATTATTCATCCCATCTGGCATTTAGCATGATACACTCTGTATATAAGTTAAACAGGGTGATAAGGTACAGCCTTGATGTACTCCTTTCCCAATTTGGAACCAGTCTGTTCCATGTCCAGTTATAACTGTTGCTTCTTGACTTGTGTACAGATTTGTCAGGAGGCAGATAAGGTGGTCTGGTATTCTCATCTCTTTAAGAATTTTCCACAGTTTGTTGTTACCTACACAGTCAAATGACTTGGCATAGTCAATAAAGCTGAAGTAGATGTTTCTCTGAAACTCTCTTGCTTTTTCTATTATTCAATGGATCTTGGTAATTTGATCTCTGGGTCCTCTGCTTTTTCTAAATCCAGCTTGAACATCTGGAATTTCATGGTTCACATACTGTTGAAGCTTTGCTTGGAGAATTTTGAGCATTATTTTGCTAACCTGTGAGGTGAGTGCAATTGTGAAGTAGCTTGAACATTTTTTGGCATTGCCTTTCCTCTGGATTGGAATGAAAACTGACCATTTACAATCTTGTGGCTACTGTTGAATTTTCCAAATTTGCTGGCAAGTTGAGTATAGCACTTTCACAGCATCATCTTTTAGGGTTTGAAATAGCTTAACTGGAATTCCATCATCCCCACTAGCTTTGTTCATAGTGATGCTTCCTAAGGCCCACTTGACTTTGCATTCCAGTGTGTCTGTCTCTAGATGAGTGATCACACCATCATGGTTATGTGGGTCATTAAGATCTTTTTTTTTTTTCACTTTTCTGTTTATTTTATTTATTTTAATATAAATTTATTTACTTTAATTGGAGGTTAATTACTTTACAATATAGTATTGGTTTTGCCATACATCAACATTTTTATACCTCTACAGGTATACATGTGTTCCCCATCCTGAACCCCCCTCCCTCCTCCCTCCCTGTACCATCCCTCTGGGTCATCCCAGTGCACCAGCCCCAAACATCCAGTATCATGCATTGAACCTGGGCTGGCAACTCGTTTCATATATAATATTATACATGTTTTAATGTCATTCTCCCAAATCATCCCACCCTCTCCCTCTCCCAGAGTCCAAAAGACTGTTCTATACATTTCTGTCTCTTTTACTGTCTCGCATACAGGGATATTGTTACCATCTTTCTAAATCCATATATATGCGTTAGTATACTGTATTGATGTTTTTCTTTCTGGCTTACTTCACTCTGTATATTAGGTTCCAGTTTCATCCACCTCATTTGAACTGATTCAAATGTATTCTTTTAATGGTTGAGTAATACTCCATTGTGTATATGTACCACAGCTTTCTTATCCATTCATCTGCTGATAGACATCTAGGTTGCTTTTTTGTACAGTTCTTCTATGTATTGCTGCCACTTCTTCTTAATATTCTTCTTCTGTTAGGTCCTTACCATTTCTATCCTTTGTTGTGTCCATCATTGCATAAAATGTTCCCTTGATATCTCTAATTAATTTTATTGTAGGAATCTCTTTGCCATTCTATTGTTTTCATGTATTTATTTGCATTGATCACTGAGGGAGCCTCTCTTATCTCTCCTTGCTATTTTTCAGAAGTCTGCATTCCGATGGGCATAGCTTTCCTTTTCTCCTTTTCCTTTAGCTTCTCTTCTTTTCTCAGCTATTTGTAGGGCCTCCTCAGACAACCATTTTGCTTTTGTGCATTTCTTACTCACGAAAATGGTCTCTTAAGCTCTTTTAATGAAACTATGTATTTGGCTGAAAATTTACCTTTCTTCAAGATTCATTTCAATTGTTTTATTCCTGGAGATGATTCCCCTTGTGCTATTCTATCTTGAGATGCATACTGTAGGAAAGAGGCCTGTTGAAACTCTTAGTTTTGAGGTATTTCTTTATCTGATTAGCAACTTGCTAACAGGTATAAAATGCCAATGCCTTGCTAAAAACTAGCAAGGGGGAATTCTTTCTGTTCCCTTCTGATGTTTATGTCAGAAGCTTCTATGCTACACAAAAAGCTTCAAGTGATCAAGCCTTGTCTCTGGCCTTGGACTGAATTCCTCTCCTCCAGAGGCCATGAATCTTGGCATCATCCACTGCCCACAGCTGCAAGCTTTCCCCATGTTAGGAAAATTTTCAGCTATAGTCTCTTCAAAAGTTTTCTCAGACCCTTTTTGTCTTCTTCTTCTGCAACTCCTATAATTTGTATTTTTTATTTAGTATTATCCTAGAGGTTTCTGATATTTTCCACAATTCCTTTCTTTTTTCTCTATTCTGCTCCTTAGCAGTTATTTCCACTATTCTATCTTTCACCTCAGTTATCCATTCTTTTGCCTCAGTTATTCTTCTATTGATTCCTTCTAGAGTATTTTTAATTTCAGTAATTCTATTGTTCATCACTGTTTACTTATTCTTCATTTCTTCTAGGCCCTTGCTAAATGTGTAAAATGATTCTTACATTTTCTTAATTCTATTTTTGAAATTTTGGGGTCATCTTTTTGGGTATCATTACTGTGAATTCTTTTTCAGGTAGTTTCTCTATATCCTCTTTGTTTATTTTGTCACTAGGATTTTTATCTTATTTCTTCATTTGCACAATATTTGTTTGTCTTTTTATTTTGCCTAACTTACTGTGTTTGAGATCATATTTCTCCAGGCTATAGTGCTGTAGTTCTTCTTGCTTTTCATCTCAGACCCTGGTGGGTGAAGTGGGACCAATGGCTATATACATTTCATGTTGAGAGAAATATTTGATTGTATTCTGGTGGGTGTAAGTGAGGTTTTTTTTTTTTTTTTTTTTTCCTCTTTCTCTGATCAGCAGAGCTGTTTGAGGTGGTGTGTTTTGGTTTGTCTGAGGGCAGCCCGTCTGCTGATTATTTGGTTTGTATTCCTCTCTTGCTTGTTGAGCTTCCCTAGTGGCTCAGCTGGTAAAGAATCTGTCTGCAATGGGGGAGACCTAGATTTGATTCCTAGGCTAGAAAGGTCCACTGGAGAATGAAATGGCTACCCACTTCAATATTCTGGCCTAGAGAATTCCATGGAGTATGTAGTCCATGGGGTCGCAAAGAGTCAGACCTGACTGAGTGACTTTAACTTGCTTGTTATTTGAGTGAGGTTTCCAATAGTCAGTGTTGCCTGAAGTTGTGTGATGCCAGATCTTGGATCCAGATGTAGGCTTTCATGGGAGTTCTCACAGATTAAAACTCCCTGAGGTCAGAGGTTTTATGATAGTCTAGTGTCCTAGACATCACACTCTCACCCCACAGGCTCAAGGCCAACTTCTGGTTGGGGAATCAAAATCCTTCGATTTGTTTTTAATGACAATAACAACAAAAGAAATAAAAACCAAAACCGAGACAAATCAAAAAGCAAAATCAGACAAATATAAAGATAAAAAAAGAACACACAAACACACACAAACTTCTACAAACAAAATCAAAACAGACCCCAAAACAAAGTAGAAGTGTCACCCAGTGAGAAAAAGGAAGTATAAAATGATATCAACCAATTAAAAGCAAAGGAGCTAAAACAGAAAAACAAGACCAAAGCAGAGTCACAACTGAGGAGTAAAGCAGAGAAAACAAAATAAACAAACATGGTGAAAAGAAAGAAGAGAAAGAAAAAAATAGGAAAAGAGCTGTATATGTAAAAAAGGAAAAGTACAACAAGATATATTAAAGAAAAAGTACAATAAGAATAAAAAGAAAACCACAGAATCACAGAAAGACAAAGCAGAAGTAGATATATGTGAAAGAAATAAAAATGTGATTTAAGAAAGGTCCCCAAAAGCCAAATTGAGATAATAGTAATGAAAACATCCACCATAACAACAGAAAAAAAAGTAGAGAGAACAACAGTAACAAATTTAGGAAATAATCCAGACCCAACTACAGAATTAATGAAACATTATAATAATAATGAATGCTTTTCTCAGGTCTCAGCTGTCAGCATCTTTTCCCTGTCTGTGAGTCTCAACTCAACTCACCTACCTAGGACAGCTCATGGAAAGATGTTTGATCTTCTTCCTTAGTCACTTCACCCATGGAGTTTAATTGTGCTTTTATCCCCACCTCTGCCTGTGGGTCACCCACAGGAGTTTGCTCCCAAGCCTGCCCTGGAGGACTTGGGTCTGCCCCAGTGAAGACTGGGCATAGAGATGCTGCTGCTTAGATTGCAGGGACACCAGGTATGTAGGGAAGCTGGCGGCCATGAGCACAGGAGATCTAGCTCTAGTCAATTCTTTTCTAGCCTCTGGCAGCTGGTGTTCAAAGGGCCTCCCTGGCTGGTCCTTCTCTTTTGTTTGGCATAGCAGGCAGAAAGGGCATCCCTGGCTGGGTTCCTTCTCTATTGCTTGGCACATCAGGCATCAAAGAGCCACACTCACTGGCATCCTTCTCTATTGCTCAGCTGCTGGTACTGGCATGTGGGGAGAGAGAGACTACAGAGTTAGCTCTACCCCTTGCATGTAACTCAACAGTAGCACCCTGCCTCTATGACCGGCTGGGTTTCCTTCAAAGGCATTCTTCATTGTGGATTTCCTCTCTCCTGTCTCCTTGGACCATCTCCCTGCAGTCAACAGCAGTCCTTGCCCTAGGATTGCTATCTGATCCCCATGCTCCAGCTCCCAGCCACCTTGTGTTCAGGTGGAACAGTCCATTTCCAGGGTATGTAAGGCTGTGGCATGGATTGTGTGGTTCTCACTTCATTTGGACTGTTACAGAATAACTATTTCACTCTCTGACAACTTCAGATTCTTCCCTTCTGTTCCAACCAATTGCCCCAGATGCAGGTATCTCACCCCCTCTTTAGCTCCCCATCACCCCCAGGTACTGGTCTTGTCCTTTCTCTCCTGCTCTTTCTCCCTTCTTTCCTTTGTTCTATTGAGTTATGCATGGATCCATATGTTCCTTTCTTGTGGTCAATAAATCTTGTGGTCAGCTGCCAAGACATAGCTGGTGCTCTGTGAGAACTTCTGCATTTGTAAATGTATTACTGATGCATCCATGGAGAAAGATGTACTCCACATCCACCACCCCTTCTCCATCTTATCAACCTAAAATAAAGTTTATAATGAAAATTCTGCTGCTGCTGCTGCTGATAAGTCGCTTTAGTCATGTCCGACTCTGTGTGACCCCATAGACGGCAGCCCACCAGGCTCCCCCGTCCCTTGGATTCTCCAGGCAAGAACATTGGAGTGGGTTGCTATTTCCTTCTCCAATGCATGAAAGTGAAAAGTGAAAGTGAAGTCGCTTAGTCATGTCCGACTCCTAGTGACCCCGTGGACTGCAGCCTACCAGGCTCCGTCCATGGGATTTTCCAGGCAAGAGTACTGGAGTGGGTTGCCATTGCCTTCTCTGTATAATGAAAATAGCTTCTCTCTTTTTAAAATGTAACTGGTTATACTACTTTGATTGTCATTTATAGTAGATTCTCAGAATTATTGTTAGAAAGATCTTAGTATTGAATCAGTACTTCTATAATTAATGGTATAATGGTTTAAGCAACAGCAATGTCCAAAAATCATTGTGATCTGTCTAGCTGAATAATATTTTTTTCATGAGAAAATGATTATCAGGCTATTTCCATCCTCTAAGACTCGTTTATTCATTCAATTTGCTATCTTGCCCAGCATTAGGACAAAGATTGTTGTCAGTTCAGCTTTACCTTAAAATGGTAGGAGGGGTAGGTTGTAGGTTTCCACTACACTTTAAAATGCATTTTAAAAATTATCTGATTCCAGCACTATGGCTTTCTAAGGCTTTTTAATTTTCTTCTAGGCTAGTTTTTAATAGACTATCAATCCACAAGTGAGAAAAAAAAACTCATATAAGAGGTGATTAAAATATAATAGAACATTATTCATTTTCATGAATATCCTGAAATCTCATGGCAAATTACCAAATTTCTCAGTTTTAAAACAGGGAAATGGAGATGACGTGAGTAAAGGAACATTTGTGTTAATGATGAAAGTTATGCATATGCATAATACCCATAAAAAAGACAATTACTGCAGTGTTACTCATTGGCCAGTGGGCATTTTTCTGATATGCTCACAGGTTCTGTGAACAACCTGGCTCATTAGTCAAATGAGAACATTTTAAGGATTGGGTATGTACTAAGGCGGTGTGACCAGAGTGTGTGTTTTTAGAAGAGTTGAAATTAATTCTCTCTGGGACTTGGGCCTGTGAAGGAAGCCCTGAAGCAAAGATGGAGGTGGTGCTTTTACTCAGTTTCTGTGCCTAGACTTACTGTTACTTTCAGGTACTTAAAACAAAATTGTAGTATAATAGTATGTGGTATGCATAGTAAAGTCCATAAGGTATATTAATACTAGGAATAAAACTCAATGAATTTTTACATATACACACCCATGTATCTATCACCAGAAGATAAGGAACTTCTCTAATGTTCTAGAAGGCTCTTTCATATTCCCTTCCATTTGGTAAGCCCTCTTACCCCACCCCATTCCCATCCATAGCTAGCACCCTTTTTTCATATAATAAATTCATTCATTATACATCTTTTCTGTCTACCTTCTCTCTTTCAGCACACTATCTATAAAATTCATTCATGTTGTTGAATGTGTCAGTTAGGGCTTTTTTTTTTATTGTTATACAGTATTCAGCTCTATGGAAATGTTACCATTTGTCCTTCTTATTGATTGACAGTTGGATTATTTCCTGGTTTTTGGTTATTTAAAATAAGGCTATTATGAACATTATTATACATGTCTTTTGGTGGCTGAATATATTAATTTCTCTTGGATATATATCTAAGAGTGGAATTTCTATGACAAAGGGAAAGTTAACATTTAGTTTAATAGATACTGACAATCTATAAAAATAAAAATGTACTGTGTGCTTAGTAACTCAGTCATGTCTGACTCTTTATGACCTCATGAACTGCAGCCCACCAGGCTACTTTGTCCTTGGGAATATAAATAGTTATACCATTTTCCATCCATGTAGGCAATATGTAGCGTCCTAGTTTCTTCAGTCCTTGACAATATTTGATATTGACAGTCATTTTAATGTTAGCTATTTTGGCGTATAGATAAAGGGCTTTAGGGAGTAAATTTTGACTTTTGATTTTCACACGGTCTATGACTATCTCATTTTAATCCTTAAATTTAGCATTTTATTTAACTATCTTCACGTCTGGTCTGGCCACCCTCTTTGATGGCTCTTTTCCAATGTGCTCCAGTGTATGTTTATTTGGAACAACATTCTACTTACTGTATCACAGTGGCTTCATTTTTATTATTCTCTTTCTAGGCACAAAAGATTTCCCTGGTGTCTCAGCAGTAAAGAATCCACTTGCAATGCAGGAAACATGAGTTTGATCCCTGGGTCTGGGAGATTCACTTGAGAAGAAAATGGCTATGCACTCCAGTATTCTTGCCTTGGAATTCTCATGGACAGAAGAACCTGGTGGGCTAGAGTCCATATGGCCAAGAGTCAGACACAAGTTAATGACTAAATAATAAAAGGCACAAAAATCTTTTCATTATCTTGATATACCTAAAAAATAAGATAGGTTAACTAAAATGTATAAAAATCATAAACATCACTATTTACTCCTTTAATTAAAATATCATGTAGTTTACATAGAAAATATAGTCATTCCTCAGTAACTATTGGGGATTGGTTCTAAGACCCCTGCAGATACCAAAATTCACAGATGTCCAAGTCTCTTATATAAAATGGCATAGTATTTGTATATAACCTATGCGCATCCTCCCATATACTTTATTTTTTTTTTTAATTTTTATTTTTAATTTATTTTACTTTACAATACTGTATTGATTTTGCCATACATTGGCAAGAATCCACCACGGGTGTACATGCGTTCCCAAACATGAACCTCCCTCCCACCTCCCTCCTCCCATATACTTTAAATCACTTCTGGATAATTTACTTATGATACCTAATACAATGCAAATGCTATGTAAATAGTTGTAAATACAATGTAAATGCTATGTAAATCATTGCTGATGCATGACATGTTCGAGTTTTGCTTTTTGGAACTTTCTGGAATTTTAAAAAATATTTTCAATTTGCAGTTGGTTGAATTCCCAGATGCAGTATCCTTGGATATGGGGCGGGGGGACAACTATTTAGAGGAAAAAGACATTGAAAAAAAGTATGTCTTCATTGCCAGTACCATCTTCTCTAGATACTGCCAATTTGATATCACTAGAAAGAGTTAAGCTGATATTATTTATACAGAGCTAAGTAGAATAGGAGGTGGTCCTCAAATGAGGGCTAGGCTTTGTGCTACTGATCCAAATGCTTATCCCAATGAAAGGAGGTGGGAATACTTTGGTATTTTCAGCTCTGGTCGCCAAGTTAGAAAAAAATAAATAAAAGTTGCATAAAAACTAAGCTAAGCAGGACATATAGGGAGTGGGAAGTTTCATCAAGCTTCCCCCGCAGTTCAGTTGGTAAAGAATCTGCCTGCACGTAGGAGACTCAGATTCAATCGGGAAGACACTTTGGAGAAAGAAAGTTGGCAACCCACTCCAGCATTGTTGCCTGGAGAATCCCATAGACAGAGAAATCTGGCTGACTACAGTCCATGGGGTAGCAAGAGTTGGACACAACTTAGTGACTAAACCACCACCACAAGTTTCATCAATTATAGTTCATAATGAATCAAGAATCTAAACCATTTTAACACATACTTGTCAAACTCTTGTACGGCATTGTCTTTATGTTCACATTTGTTTTACATTTCACTAAGGAGAGCCTATTGAACGTGATAGATTTTGTCTCTGCAGACTGGGGGTCTTAAACAGCCTTGGCTACATCTTAATGGTCATGAATTTTCAATGTTCTGTACTAAAAACAGAGACAGAAAATGAGTTCACACTGAATCTATAATGACTCGAAGGTTTGCATTGAATTTATGAAGTAAAGTTGCTCCATTTGATTTTGTTGCCTTCTCCTTCTTTCTCTTACCCATTCAATTGAAGAAAATATTAAGTATGTCAACTCTGATTATTACAGTTCTAATAATCAAAACTTTCAAATAATTGTATTTTTCCAAAGTGAGAGGTAGACTGGGAAAACATAGATGAAAATAATAAATATTACACAAGAAAACAAAAAAAATATTGATATTTTATCATGACTTACTTTAAGTTCCTGGCCTTAGAAAGCATCACTACAAAAAAAGCTAGCAGAGTTGATGGAATTCCAGTTGAGCTATTTCAAATCCTGAAAGATGATGCTGTGAAAGTGCTGCAGTCAATATGCCAGCAAATTTGGAAAACTCAGCAGTGGCCACAGGACTGGAAAACGTCAGTTTTCATTCCAATCCCAAAGAAAGGCAATGCCAAAGAATGCACAAGCTACCACACAATTACACTCACCTCACACGCTAGCAAAGTAATGCTCAAAATTCTCCAAGCCAGGCTTCAACAATGCATGAACTGTGAGCTTCCAGATGTTCAAGCTGGATTTAGAAATGGCAGAAGAACCAGAGATCAAATTGCAAACATCTGTTGGATCATCAAAAAAGCAAGAGAGTTTCAGAAAAACATCTCTTTCTGTTTTATTGACTATGCCAAAGTTTTTGACTGTGTGGATCACAATAAACTGTGGAAAATTCTGAAAGAGATGGGAATACAGACCACCTGACCTGCCTCTTCAGAAATCTGTATGCAGGTCAGGAAGCAACAGTTAGAACTGGACATGGAGCAACAGAATTGGTCCAAATTGGGAAAGGAGTACATCAAGGCTGTACTTTGTCTCTGTGCTTACTTAACTTATATATAGAGTACATCATGAGAAACACTCATGGATGAAGCACAAGCTGTAATCAAGATTGCTGGGAGAAATATCAATAACCTCAGATATGTAGATGACACTACACTTATGGCAGAAAGCAAAGAAGAACTAAAGAGCCTCTTGATGAAAGTGAAAGAGGAGAGTGAAAAAGTTGGCTTAAATCTCAACACTCAGAAAACTAACACAATGGCATCTGGTCCCATTATATCATGGAAAATAGATGGAGAAACAGTGGAAACAGTGGCAGACTTTATTTTTGGAGGCTCCAAAATGACTTCAGATGGTTACTGCAGCTATGAAAATAAAAGACGCTTGCTCCTTGGAAGAAAAGTTATGACCAACCTAGACAGCGTATTAAAAAGCAGAGGCATTACTTTGCCAACAAAGGTCTGTCTAGTTGAAGCTCTGGTTTTTCCAGTAGTCATGTATGGATGTGAGAGTTGGACTATAAAGAAAGCTGAGCACCAAAGAATTGATGCTTTTGAACTGTGGTGTTGGAGAAGACTCTTGAGAGTCCCTTGGACTGCAAGTACATGCAACCAGTCCATCCTAAAGGAAATCAGTTCTGAATATTCATTGGAAGGACTGATGCTGAAGTTGAAACTCCAATACTTTGGCCATCCAATGAAAAGAACTGACTTATTTGAAAAGACCCTGATGCTGTAAAAGATTGAAGGTGGGAGGAGAAGGGGGCTACAGAGGATAAGATGGTTGGATGGCATTACTGACTCAATGGACATGAGTTTGAGTAAACTCTGGGAGTTGGTGTTGGATTGGGAGGTGTGACATGCTGCAGTCCATGAGGTAAGCAAAGAGTCAGACACAACTGAGTAGCTGAACTGAATTTCATGTCATTAAGTAAAAGCAACAAATCCTGAACATATGCTGGGACTGAAAGAATTGACTTCACCAAAAAGTATATTGTTAAGAAAATAAAATGAGATTTGTAGTCCAAAGGCCAAAGTCGAAATTTCAAACGTGTGATGCTGAGTATAACATTAACTTGTTTCATGAACAAATTTCTTCAGCCTCCAAATGAGAAATAGTAGCAGTACTACTTACTATCTTAAAGGTTATCATTATAATCAAATTAGAAGATATATAAATAATTGTGTGTGACCTCTGAAACCTTATGAGAACAGGAGATGTTAATATCTGGGTATCAAAGGGGGGGTGGAAATAGGAGTTCAGGAGGAGGTGGGTTGGGATGGGATGGGGAAGCACCTTATTCTGTGCTCATTTGACTGACCAGATGATATATCTTTAAGTAACTAGTAAGTTACTTAAAGAATCTTTGAGCTATTTGATAGGAAGCAGATAGGCTCATCTTCCCAATTTTTATCCCAATTGCTTTGATTATAATAAAGGAACAGAAACTCATCAGCTTAAGACTTATATCTTATGAGAGTTATCTGATTAAGCCTAATTCAGGTGAGAAACAATGTCTATCGGTGACTTGTTCCAAGGGCCGGAGGAAGCTCGGTTAAGACTTTAGCCTGAAATAGATGAAGATCAGAGCTGTGGAGATTTACAGGAGTAGAGAGAGGAAGATTTGTTGTACTGGGAAAAAAAAAAAAAAGCTAATCTAGAAATGTGAATTTAAGAAAGAGGCAAGCAGATGACATTGGCAAATTGTCCTCTTTTCTTCAGACCTCATTATGTGTAAAATAGACAGGTGGTCCTCACCATTATCTGTCCTTCTCTACTCCCTCAGTACATAAACCTTATAGTATCTTCTTTCTCTATATTAAAATCTTCCAGGAAAAAATTTAAGGTTACTCACACTAAGATGCACATGTCCTCTATAAAGAGGATGGATATTTTAAGCTAAAGGAGTGAAGCACCAGCTGTAGATTTTCAGGCATTAATCAAAAGGTGGGCGAGTTATTTTGGAAGCTAAGAGGAGCTTCACAACAGCCTACCATCATAATTTGTAGGTATCTCTGCTTTCTTCCTGTAATGTCATCTGGTAAAAGTGAAAAGATGAATAAGAAGATGAGAGAATGAATGAGGCTAATCACAGTGTGGCTAATCGCAGTGTGCAGGCCCTAGATGGATGCCAAAAAAGGCAGATGAGCATTTGGAGGAAAGAACTCATCTTCGTGCCCTGCTTGATTAGCTTGTGCCCCAATTTCCTCACTGTAGGCTCCAGGATACTTTATTTCATTTAAATATTCCATATTTGAAGCTTATTACACTTTGTAATTAAGCAAAATTGCACAATTCTTAAAGAGAAGGGGCTTGGCTAAGTATATTTAGTCTCTGGACCACTTGGAAACTTGCTAGAAGTGCAGAATCCTGGCTTGCTTCAGACCCAGTGTATCAGACTCTGAATTGTAACAAGTTTCCTAGGTGATTTCTGTGCATACAAAGCACTGAGAAAGCACTGGATTCATATATTGGTATATTTAATTCACTAGTAATTAATATCCCTGGTGAGTGTCTCCAAAGGTTGTTTTCCCTACTTTAAGCTGTTCTTCTTGCAGTGCTATTTCAGCCACTAGCTACAAATATATAGTTGTCAGATCCCCCAGTCCGGTTCTAAATCTCTGTGGAAACCAGCTATGCATATTTAGTTCTTTACATGTTTCCTCATAAATCAAGTCCTGCATTCCCTAATTCAATCCAGCAACTATCCTCTGAATTGGCAGCAATTTGTTAAAATAATTTTATGTCTGAGAATCTCTCGATCTGCATGTAATTTTCTATGAGGGGACACAGATATTATTGACAGGATTAAAAAGTCCTTTAAGATATGTGATCAAGGCTAATAATAAGAGAGAGCAGAGTACAAAGACTAAATCAATTAGAAACATATTTGACAGTAGCATTTTCATCATTATCATCATCATCATAACTTCAAGTCAAAAGACAGATAGCTCTAAAGCTCTTATCATGTGTACATTAGCAACTAAGGATATGAAGAGGTATACTGTATGAAATAGGTGGTTGAGAAACAGTGGGGGAAGAGGAACTACTGTGGACCAGCACCTTTAGGAAATGTTTCAGAGAGGGCTTCAGTTCAGATCAGTTGCTCAGTCATGCCTGACTCTTTGCAACCCCATGAATCACAGCACGCCAGGCCTCCCTGTCCATAGCCAGGTCCCAGAGTTCACTAAGACTCATGTCCATCAGTCGGTGATGCCATCCAGCCATCTCTTCCTGGGTTGTCCCCTTCTCCTCCTGCCCCCAATCCCTCCCAGCATCTGAGTCTTTTCCAATGAGTCAACACTTCACATGAGGTGGCCAAAGTATTGGAGTTTCAGCTTCAGCATCGGTCCTTCCAATGAAGACCCAGGACTGATCTCCTTTAGGATAAACTGGTTTGAGTTCCCTGCAGTCCAAGGGACTCTCAAGAATCTTCTCCAATACCACAGTTCAAAAGCATCAATTCTTCGGTGCTCAGCTTTCTTCACAGTTCAACGCTCATATCCATACATGACCACTGGAAAACCATAGCCTTGACTATATGGACCGTTGTTGTCAAAGTAATGTCTCTGCTTTTCAATATGCTATCTAGATTGGTCATAACTTTCCTTCCAAGAAGTTCAGTTCTGTTCAGTTCAGTCATTCAGTCGTGTCTGACTCTTTGCAACCCCATGAATCGCAGCACACCAGGCCTCCCTGTCCATCACTAACTCCAGGAGTTCACTCAGACTCACGTCCATCAGTCAGTGATGCCATCCAGCCATCTCATCCTGGGTTGTCCCCTTCTCTTCCTGCCCCCAATCTCTCCCCGCATCAGAGTCTTTTCCAATCAGTCAACTCTCCGCATAAGGTGTCCAAAGTACTGGAGCTTCAGCTTTAACATCATTCCTTCCAAAGAAATCCCAGGGTTGATCTCTTTCAGAATGTACTGGTTGGATCTCCTTGCAGCCCAAGGGACTCTCAAGAGTCTTCTCCAACATCACAGTTCAAAAGCATCAATTCTTCGGGACTCAGGCTTCTTCACAGTCCAACTCTCACATCCATACATGACCACAGGAAAAACCATAGCCTTTACTAGACAGACCTTAGTCGGCAAAGTAACGCCTCTGCATTTGAATATACTATCTAGGTTGGTCATAACTTTTCTTCCAAAGAGTAAGCGTCTTTTAATTTTATGGCTGCAGTCACCATCTGCAGTGATTTTGGAGCCCCCCAAAATAAAGTTTGACACTGTTTCCCCACCTATTTCCCATGAAGTGACGGGACCAGATGCCATGATCTTTGTTTTCTGAATGTTGAGCTTTAAGGCAACTTTTTCACTCTCCTCTTTCACTTTCATCAAGAGGCTTTTTAGTTCCTCTTCATTTTCTGCCATAAGGGTGGTGTCATCTGCCAATCTGCGGTTATTGATATTTCTCCCAACAGTCTAGATTCTAGCTTGTGCTTCTTCCAGCACAGCGTTTTTCATGATGTACTCTGCGTATAAGTTAAATGAGCAGGGTGACAATATACAGCCTTGACATACTCCTTTTCCTATTTGAAACCATTCTGTTGTTCCATGTCCAGTTTGAACTGTTGCTTCCTGACCTGCCTGTCAGTTTCTCAAGAGGCAGGTCAGGTGGTCTGGTATTCTCATCTCTCTCAGAATTTTCCACAGTATATTGTGATCCACACAGGCAAAGGCTTTGGCATAGTCAATAAAGCAGAAATAGGTGTTGTTCTGGAACTCTCTTGCTTTTTCCATGATCCAGCGGATGTTGGCAATTTGATCTCTGGTTCCTCTGCCTTTTCTAAAACCAGCTTGAACGTCTGGAAGTTCACAGTTCACACATTGCTGAAGCCTGGCTTTGAAAATTTTGAGCATTACTTTACTAGCACGTGAGATGTGCAATTGTAGTTTGAGCATTCTTTGGCATTGCCTTTCTTTGGGATTGGAATGAAAACTGACCTTTTCCAGTCCTGTGGCCACTGCTGAGTTTTCCAAATTTGCTGGCATATTGAGTGCAGCACTTTCACAGCATCATCTTTTACGATTTGAAATAACTCAATGGAATTCCATTACCTTCACTAGCTTTGTTCATAGTGATGCTTCCTAAGGCCCACTTGACTTCACATTCTAGGATATCTGGCTCTAGGTGAGTGAGCACATCATTGTGATTATCTGTGTAGTGAAACTCTTTTTAGTACCATTCTCCCATGTATTCTTGCCACCTCTTCTTAATATCTTCTGCTTCTTTTAGGTCCATACCATTTCTCTACTTTATCTAGCCCATCCTTGCATGAAATGTTCCCTTGGTATCTCTAATTTTATTGAAGAGATCTCTAGTCTTTCCCACTCTTTTTTTTTTTTTTTTGCCTCTATTTCTTTGCATCGGTCGCTGGGGAAGGCTTTCTTACCTCTCCTTGCTCTTCTTTAGAACTCTGCATTCCGATGCTTATATCTTTCCTTTTCTCCTTTGCTTTTCGCGTCTCTTCTTTTCACAGCTATTTTTAATGCCTCCTCAGACAGCCATTTGCTTTTTTTTTTTTTTTTTCATTTCTTTTCCATAGTCTTGATCCCTGTCTCCTATAGAATGTCATGAATTCCGTCCATAGTTCATCAGGCACTCTATCGGATCTAGTCCCTTAAATCTATTTCTCACTTCCACTGTATAATCATAAACGGTTTGATTTAGGTAATACCTGAATAGTCTAGTGGTTTTCCCCACTTTCTTCGATTTAAGTCTCAACTCGACAATAAGGAGTTCATGATCTGAGGCACAGTCAGCTCCTGGTGGTTTTTTTTTTTTTTTTCCCTGACTGTATAGAGCTTCTCCCTCTTCGGCTGCAAAGAATATAATCAATCTGATTTCGGAGTTGACCATCTGGTGATGTCCATGTTTAGAGTCTTCTCTTGTGTTGTTGAAAGAGAGTGTTTGCTATGACCAGTGCGTTCTCTTGGCAAAATTCTGTTAGCTTTTGCTCTGCTTCATTCCGTACTCCAAAGCCTAATTTGCTGGTTACTCCAGATGTTTCTTTACTTCCTACTTTTGCAGTCCAGTCACCTATAATGAAAAGGACATAAGAACATGCAAAGAATACAGTAATGGAGAAAAGTAGAAAGGTGGAAAGGGCAGTCTGAAAAGAGTAAATAAAGTAAAAGTACAATTCTAAATAAAATTTTTAGTTTTTTCTTTGTAGACTCTCCACTTGCAGTGTTCTGAAAACTGAATATTTCTTTTTCACTCTATTTTTTGTGTATGCTCCAAATTTTTTAGTAATAATATATTGCTTTTTAAAGATAAAATAAATAATATATATTTTGTGAAGAAGAGGGGAAAGACATGTTCTATATTTCTTTACATCATATTGTCTCTTTCATCCAAGAAATAAAAAATAAAAACAGCAAAATCATATGTACAGAAGAAAAAATGAGGTCTTTTTAGCTGCCCTTCTCTCCCCATCAGTATGACTGTAAGAAAGGAGAGGAGAAGAATAAATGATTTCCAATAATATTTTCTAGTGAAACATTTGAAATGAGTTCTATAGCTGGTCCTGTTAAGACCAAGTTATATGACAATATGTGTCACTTCCTCTCTCATATACCAAATGAGGGTTGTATTATGATTGCCTCATACTCCACAAAGACCCTTTTTTGGGGGGTGATAATAGCTTCATATGGACTTCCAATATCCCTGGTTTAAATCTGTGATATTCTGTAATCAAATGACCAAATAATTTATTGTTTAAATCCAGACACCTGAGAATGAAAGGGACCTTTGCTAATATTTACATCAGAACAGCTATTAACAACTGAGGCTATACTAGCCAATCAAGCTTCTTGGTCACCCCAGTGAGGGCAGGCCAGACCATCACTAGAAATGTGTTGTGGGGGAAAGAGAAATACTTCTTTGTCTACGTAAGAATAGATTGTTTGGCTTTGTGAAACAGAATTTTATTCTCCAGTTTAATGCATCTCTGTCCAGAAGCCATGTTTCGTGTGAAGGA
Organism: Ovis aries; assembly: GCF_016772045.2. Classification (NCBI taxonomy): domain Eukaryota; kingdom Metazoa; phylum Chordata; class Mammalia; order Artiodactyla; family Bovidae; genus Ovis; species Ovis aries. The sequence continues at coordinate 13,680,178 of NC_056076.1, read as the reverse complement.
CATGTTAGTGCATTGAATGGAAGATGAGGATTTGCTAGATATAATGATTTTCCAGTCTCTTCCTCTCACCTTTACTCTGGTATATTGAATTAGAACTGCTCTCAAGGCCACCAAATAGATTGATGCATATTCTAATCCAAGGTAATAACTCAGGCTTGATGCCTTCTGCTGCAATAACAAGGTTTATTTTATTGTAGTTTGAAGGCTGGTTGGGGCCTTGGTAGGAAAGTATGTCCCCTGGCTCAAATAAGCTAAACATCTGCTAAGTTCTTCCCCAACTTTCTCCTTAACTTTGCTTTATTATTATTACCCTCAGGAGGCCACTAAGCAGGAGTTCATGGGAAGAAGAATGGAAATGACATTTCTATCATTATTCAGCACATTTAGGCAGTTTATTATGTGGAAACTCATTTCTCCACACTCCCCAAGGAACTTAAAGTGAAATAATATTAACATATTAAGCACATAATGTGAGGGTGCATTAATTAATATAATATCCAGCTTTCCTGCAACTTGTGGTACAACTATGCTTCTTTTACTGAAATCAAACATGTTGGGGCGGGGAGTGAGAGCTGCAGTATGAGAGGTAACATGGTGATCTGGAGACTGAGTAGGCATAGAAGATGTCTAAAACAACCTTGTTCAGTGTGAAGAAAAAGCAAAATGTGAAAGTTATCTTCTAGATTCAAAAAGTTTCCCATGGAGAAAAAGAGTGAATATGAGTGATTATCCAGAAGATACAATGAAAGCAAGGTAAAACATAACTTCCAGGCTAGTAGACCTGAGAGCAGCCAATACGTATGAGAAGTGTTTTAGAAGAGGCTGGTTATTAGGATGGAGGAGTTTTGCACTGAGTTAGTGCATCTGTAAGAAATCTCTAAATCTAGGATTCTGTGGTGGTCTGTGTTTTATATATTAACCTGAGGCTATCTAGTTCTCCTCAGCTAGAAATTCACTTAATCGTGTAGCGCTTGCTTGTTACACTGTTAGGTTACTGTTCTCTACACATATGCTCTCTACTGTGTACAGTAGTTCAGTTCAGTTCAGGTCAGTAGCTCGGTTGTGTCCAACTCTTTGCGACCCCATGGACTGCAGCACACCAGGCCTCCCTGTCCATCACCAACTTCCAGAGTTTGCTCAAACTTGGGTCCATTGTGTCAGTGATGCCATTCAACCATCTCACCCTCTGCCATCCCCTTCTCCTCCTGCCTTCAATCTTTCCCAGAATCAGGGTCTTTTCAAATGAGTCAGCTTTTCACATCAAGTGGCCAAAGTATTTGAGTTTCAGCTTCAATATCAGTCCTTCCAATGAATATGCAGGACTGATTTCTTTTAGGATGGACTGGTTGGATCTCCTTACCGTTCAAGGGGACCCACCAGAAAATTACTAGAGCTAATCAGTGAATATAGTAAAGTTGCAGGATATAAAATCAACACACAGAAATCCCTTGCATTCCTAAACACTTACAATGAGAAAACAGAAAGAGAAATTAAGGAAACAATTCCATTCACCATTGCAACAAAAATAATAAAATACTCAGGAATATATCTTCCTAAAGAAACTAAAGACACACACACACACACACACACACACACACACACACACACATATAAAACACTGGTGAAAGAAATCAAACAGGACACTAATAGATGGAGAAATATACTGTGTTCGTGGATCAGAAGAATCAATATAGTGAAAATGAGGATACTACCCAAAGAAATCTATAGATTCAATGCAATCCCTATCAAGCTACGTATGGTATTCTTCACAGAGCTAGAACACATGATTTCACAATTTGTATGGAAATACAAAAAACCTCGAATAGCCAAAGCAATCTTGAGAAAGAATGGAACTGGAGGAATCAACCTGCCTGAATTCAGGCTCTACTACAAAGCCACCGTCATCAAGACAGTATGGTACTGGCACAAAGAAAGAAATATAGATCAATGGAACAAAATAGAAAGCTCAGAGATAAATCCACACACACATGGACACCTTATCTTTGACAAAGGAGGCAAGAATATACAATGGAGAGAAGACAGTCTCTTTAACAAATGATGCTGGGAAAACTGGTCAACCACCTGTATAAGAATGAAACTAGAACACTTTCTAACACCATGCACAAAAATAAACTCAAAATGGATTAAAGATCTAAATGCAAGACCAGAAACTATAAAGCTCATAGAGGAGAACATAGGCAAAACACTCTCCTACATAAACCACAGCAAGATCCTCCATGACACACCTCCCAGAATATTGGAAATAAAAGCAAGAATAAACAAATGGGTCCTAGTTAAAATTAAAAGCTTTTGCGCAACAAAGGAAACTATAAGCAAGGTGAAAAGACAGCCTTCTGAATGGGAGAAAATAATAGTAAATGAAGCAACTGACAAACAACTAATCTCAAAAATATACAAGCAGCTCCTGCAGCTCAATTCCAGAAAAATAAATGACCCAGTCAAAAAGTGGGCCAAAGAACTAAACAGACATTTCTCCAAAGAAAACATACAGATGGGTAACAAGCACATGAAAAGATACTCAAGATCACTCATTATCAGAGAAATGCAAATAAAAACCACAATGAGGTACCATTTTAGGCCAGTCAGAATGGCTACTATCCAAAAGCCTACAAGCAATAAATGCTGGAGAGGGTGTGGAGAAAAGGGAACCCTCTTACACTGTTGGTGGGAATGCAAACTAGTACAGCCACTATGCAGAACAGTGTGGAGTTTCCTTAAAAAACTGGAAATAAAACTGCCATACAACCCAGCAATCCCACTTCTGGGCGTACACACAGAGAAAACCAGAATTGAAAGACACACATGTACCCCAATGTTCATCCCAGCACTGTTTACAATAACTATGACATGGAAGCAACCTAGATGTCCATCAGCAGACAAATGAATAAGAAAGCTGCGGTACATATAGACAATGGAGTATTACTCAGCCATTAAAATGAATACATTTGAATCAGTTCTAATGGGATGGATGAAACTGGAGCCTATTATACAGAGTGAAGTAAGCCAGAAAGAAAAACACCAATACAGTATAATAACACATATATATGGAATTTAGAATGATGGTAACAATAACCCCGTAGGCGAGACAGCAAAAGAGACACAGATGTATAGAACAGTCTTTTGGACTCTGTGGGAGAGGTAGAGGGTGGGATGATTCGGGAGAACGGTATTGAAACATGTATATTATCATATGTGAAATGGATCATCAGCCCAGGTTCGATGCATGATACACGATGCTCGGGACTGATGCACTGGGATGACCCAGAGGGATGGTATGGGGAGGGAGGTGGGAGAGGGATGCAGGATGGGGAAGATGAGTACACCCGTGGCAGATTCATGTCAATGTATGGCAAAACCAATACAATATTGTAAATTAATTAGCCTCCAATTAAAATAAATAAATTTATATTAAAAATAATAAAATAAATTAAACACTTGTTTTGTTAATTTCAAAAAGAAAGGAGTCTTCTCCAACACCACAGTTCAAAAGCATCAACTCTTTGGCACTCAGCTTTCTTTATAGTACAAATCTCACATCCATACATGACTACTTAAAAAACCATAACATTGACTAGACAGACCTTTGTTGGCAAAGTAATGTCTCTGCTTTTTAATATGCTGTCTAGGTTGGTTATAACTTTTCTTCCAAAGAGCAAGCGTCTTTTAATTTCATGGCTGCAGTCACCATCTGTAGTGATTTTGGAGCACCCCAAAATAAAGCCTGTCACTGTGTCCACTGTTTCCCCATCTACTTGCCATGAAGTGATGGGACCAGATGCCATCATCTTCGATTTCTGAATGCTGAATTTTAAGCCAGCTTTTTCACTCTCCTCTTTCACTTTCATCAAAAGGCTCTTTAGTTCTTCTTTGCTTTCTGCCACAATGGTGGTGTCATCTGCATATCGGAGGTTATTGATATTTCTCACAGCAAACTTGATCCCAGCTTGTGCTTCATCCAGCCCAACATTTCTCATGATGTACTCTGCATATAAGTTAAATAAGCAAGGTAACAATATACAGCCTTGACGTACTCCTTTCCCTTTTTGGTGTAGAGCAGTAGTTAATCTTAAATATTCCACAGTGAGTCCTTCCAAATTATAATCGTAATGAAGATTTTTTTTTCTCCCAAATATTCATTTCCTTTTTCCTTAAAGAGATCTGATTATACTCAGGTTTCTATCTAACTCTACCCTCTGTCTCAAAGATGAGCTCTGATTAAACTAATCATGTGACCTCTTAGCAGTCATTGGTATAGGAAAGTACATATGCTTCAATTCTGGCCTGTGAGACTCAAGAGGAAAATGGTTAGAGGCTTTTGTGAAGAGTCTTGCCCTGATGAGAAAGGAAAACAAGGGTTTGTTTCTCTCTCAGAAAGCAAATATGAAGCTTGATCTCAGTGACTGCTAGTATCCATCGTAAGGCCATGAAGAAACCTAGCTTGAAGACAGTCCATAGTTGGAGAAGCAAAGAGTAATAGAAATGGAGCTGGAGCTGCCAAGTTCCCTCTGGCCTGGTTGGGCCAAATTAGAAGGTCATCTATCTACCTCTGAATTTTCAAGAAGCCCATAACATTCCTGTTTAAGCTAATTTCTATTGCATGCATCTGAAAAAATCCTAAGTGATAGCTTGATCCTCTAGGATGAACAAATAACCAGATCTTTTCCTTAGCTTCCTCTTCAGTAATCTCCCAAATGATGACCAAACTGTGTGAACAAGATAACATCTACAGGAAGATCACCAGGAGTCAACAAGCCTGCACACAGAGGGGAATGGTGACAACTTTGATGGTTCTCTCTGTGATTAACTGAGATTACTTCCTTCCTTCTCTTCGAAATTTCATGGATGAGAAGAATCTTCAGAGGTGGTTCTTGAGGGATGCTGATTCCACCATCTCCTTAAATTGCTGGCATTCTAATTAAGGTGCCTTTCTTTTCTACCATTTGTGAGCATGCAATTGATTTTGTAAGGGATGAGCAGTGTGCCCCAATTCATTTGATAACATACAGACCTTATTTTAATTTTATCAGTTTTTCCACTAATATCTGTTTTTCTTTCCCCGGTCCTACTCAGGATTACATAGTCCATTTAGTAACAATTTCTGTTTAGTTTATTCAAATCTTGAACAATTCCTTAGTCTCTGACTTTCAATATACTGACACTTGTGGAAAATGCTGATGTTTAAATTTCATGATCATTAGTCAAATCTGTACTCACTACTTTTGGTATATCACGAGAGTAAGTTTTTCAGTGTTCTTGACATCTTTGGTAGTAATCTGGAAACATATTTGTTTACAAAAGTGTGGCAATCAACATAGTGTAAGAGTTGACTTAGAGGATATTTTTAGTTTTATAAATAAAACAATGCTATTTTAATTAATTTTTGTCTTATTTCCAGTGAAGGTTTTCAGGACTTAAACAAAAAAATTTATTTCACAAATATCTCACTCAAGGAATGTATACTAAACATTTATTATGACTACAGAAATGTGCTTTTATGAAGGACGCAAGACTCCTTGCAACCCCGTGAATCACAGCACGCCAGGCCTCCCTGTCCATCACCAACTCCCTGAGTTCACTCAGACTCACGTCCATCGAATCAGTGACGCCATCCAGCAATCTCATCCTCTGTCGTCCCCTTCTGCTCCTGCCTCCAATCCCTCCCAGCATCAGAGTCTTTTCCAGTGAATCAACTCTTCGCATGATGTGACCAAAGTACTGGAGTTTCAGCTTTAGCATCATTTCTTCAAAAGAACACCCAGGGCTGATCTCCTTCAGAATGGATGGGTTGGATCTCCTTGCAGTCCAAGGGACTCTCAAGAGTCTTCTCCAACACCACAGTCCAAAAGCATCAATTCTTCGGTGCTCAGTCTTCTTCACAGTCCAACTCTCACATCCATGCATGACCACAGGAAAAAACCTAGCCTTGACTAGACGGACCATAGTCAGCAAAGTAATGTCTCTGCTTTTGAATATGCTATCTAGGTTGGCCATAACATTTCTTCCAAGGAGTAAGTGTCTTTTAATTTCATGGCAGCAATCATCATCTGCAGTGATTTTGGAGCCCCAAAAAATAAAGTCTGACACTGTTTCCACTGTTTCCCCATCTATTTGCCATGAAGTAATGGGACCAGATGCCATGATCTTAGTTTTCTGAATGTTGAGCTTTAAGACAACTTTTTCACTCTCCTCTTTCACTTTCATCAAGAGGCTTTTTAGTTCCTCTTCACTTTCTGCCATAAGGGTGGTGTCATCTGCATATGTGTGGTTATTGATATTTCTCCCGTCAATCTTGATTCCAGCTTGTGTTTCTTCCAGTCCAGCGTTTCTCATGATGTACTCTGCATATAATTTAAATAAGCAGGGTGACAATATACAGCCTTGACGTACTCCTTTTCCTATTTGGAACCAATCTGTTGTTCCATGTCCAGTTCTAACTCTTGCTTCCTGACCTGCATATAGGTTTCTCAAGAGGCAGGTCAGGTGCTCGGGTATTCCCACCTCTTTCAGAATGTTCCACAGTTTACTGTGATCCACACAGTCAAAGGCTTTGGTATGGTCAATAAAGCAGAAATAGATGTTCTGGAATTCTTTTGCTTTTTCTGTGATCCAGTGGATGTTGGTAATTTTACCTCTGGTTCCTCTGCCTTTTCTAAACCCAGCTTGAACATCTGGAAGTTCACGGTTCACGTATTGCTGAAGCCTGGCTTGGAGAATTTTGAGCATTACTTTACCAGCATGTGAGATGAGTGCAATTGTGCAGTAGTTTGAGCATTCTTTGGCATTGCCTGTCTTTGGGATTGGAATGAAAACTGACCTTTTCCAGTCCTGTGTCCACTGTTGAGTTTTCCAAATTTGCTGGCATATTGAGTGCAGCACTTTCACAGCATCATCTTTCAGGATTTGAAATAGCTCAATGGAATTCCATCACATCCACTAGCTTTGTTCGTAGTGATGCTTTCTAAGGTCCACTTGACTTCACATTCCAGGATGTCTGGCTCTAGATGAGTGATCACACCATCATGATTATCTGTGTTGTGAAGCTCTTTTTTGTTTAGTTCTTCTGTGTATTCTTGCCACTTCTTAATATCTTCTGCTTCTTTTAGGTCCAGACCATTTCTGTCCTTTATCGAGCCCATCTTTGCATGAAATATTCCCTTGGTATCTCTAATTTTATTGAAGAGGTCTGTAGTCTTTCCCATTCTGCTGTTTTCCTCTATTTCTTTGCATTGGTCGCTGAGGAACGCTTTCTTATCTCTTCTTGCTGTTCTTTGGAACTCTGCATTCAAATGCTTATATCTTTCTTTTTCTCTTTTGCTTTTCCCCCTCTCTTCTTTTCACAGCTATTCGTACGGCCTCCTCAGACAGCCATTGTGCTTTTTTTGCATTTCTTTTCCATGGGGATGGTCTTGACTCCTGTCTCTTGTTCAGTGTCACGAACTTCCATCCATAGTTAATCAGGCACTCTATCTATCAGATCTAGGCCTTTAAATCTATTTCTCACTTCCACTGTATAATCATAAGGGATTTGATTTAGGTCATACCTGAATGGTCTAGCAGTTTTCCCTACTTTCTTCAATTTAACTCTCAATTTGGTAATAAGGAGTTCATGATCTGAGCCACAGTCTGCTCCTGGTTTTGTTTTTGTTGACTGTATAGAGCTTCTCCATCTTTGGCTGCAAAGAATATAATCAATCTGATTTCGGTGTTGACCATCTGGTGATGTCCATGTGTAGAGTCTTCTCTTGTGTTGTTGGAAGAGGGTGTTTGCTATGACCAGTGCATTTTCTTGGCCAAACTCTGTTAGTCTTTGCCCTGCTTCATTCCGTATTCCAAGGCCAAATTTGCCTGTGACTCCAGGTGTTTCTTGACTTCCTACTTTTGCATTCCAGTCCCCTATAATGAAAAGGACATCTTTTTTGGGTGTTCTAAAAGGTCTTGTAGGTCTTCATAGAACCGTTCAACTTCAGCTTCTTCAGCATTACTGATTGGGGCATAGGCTTGGATAACTGTGACATTGAATGGTTTGCCTTGGAAATGAACAGTGATCATTCTGTCGTTTTTGAGATTGCATCCAAGTACTACATTTCGGACTCTTTTGTTGACCATGATGGCTACTCCATTTTTTCTGAGGGATTCCTGCTCACAGTAGTAGATATACTTGTATCTGAGTTAAATTCACCCATTCCAGTCCATTTGAGTTTGCTGATTCCTAGAATGTTGACGTTCACTCTTGCCATCTCTTGTTTGACCACTTACAATTTGCCTTGATTCACGGACCTGACATTCCAGGTTCCTATGCAATATTGCTCTTTACAGCATTGGACCTTGCTTCTATCACCAGTCACATCCACAGCTGGGTATTGTTTTTGCTTTGGCTCCATTCCTTCATTCTTTCTGGAGTTATTTCTCTGCTGATCTCCAGTAGCATGTTGGGCACCTACTGACCTGGGGAGTTCCTCTTTTAGTATCCTATCATTTTGCCTTTTCATACTGTTCATGGGGTTCTCAAGGCAAGAATACTGAAGTGGTTTGTCATTCCCTCTCCAGTGGACCACATTCTGTCAAACCTCTTCACCATGACCAGCCTGTCTTGGCTTGCCCCGCGGGCATGGCTTGGTTTCATTGAGTTAGACAAGGCTGTGGTCCTAGCGTGATTAGAATGACTTGTTTTCTGTGAGTATGGTTTCAGTGTGTCTGCCTTCTGATGCCCTCTTGCAACACCTACCATCTTACTTGGGTTTCTCTTACCTTGGGCATGGGTTATCTCTTCACAGCTGCTCCAGCAAAGCACAGCCACTGCTCCTTACCTTGGACGAAGGGTTCCTTTTATAGTTGTAGCCAAAAGCCTACAAACTGTAAGCTAATTATAAACTAACAATCTTAATCAGCATGATTATCTGAATCAGTCATTTAGGGAAGAAATATTACCTCAGAAAGGGGGAATGGTGTCTTTCACTTCATTCTAGAAAAAAAAGTAGAAAAAACGATAAGTATCTCCATTGTCACTGGAACCAAGGGAGATTTGCCTATCATCTGAGATTCAAGCAGATGAAAATTTCCTGATAAATATTCCCCAAGGCTTGAAAAGTGTGGTGTCTGGTGGCTAAAGTGTTGTTTTATTTAATAATCATTTAATATGAGTCATCTACAAACTGTTGAAATAAATGTGGAACCAAGACTATCATAGCCTTTGCAGAACAGGTAGTAATGAAATATATGTTGCAAAAACATTGAGCATTCTAATTAATTATAATTAAAATGAATATGCTCTTTCCTAGAAGTAATTGTCACTTTCTGAAGCTCAAAAATATTGTAGTTACAGAAATCATAATTTGTTCTGAAATAGAAAAAAAATGTGTGTTCTTAATCTGTAATGCCTTGTAGCCAATGGAGACAGCTAGGGTTGCTGCCATTGATTAAATGTAGGAGGAGAGCTCGAGCATTTAATCAATCATTAAAGCCACTTTAATGCACTGTATCACTCTAAAGCTGGAGTGATTAGAGAAGTTGTACTATAGGACAGAATACAAAATGTGGAACAATAAAAGGAAAAGAAAAAAGAATGATTTTCTTGTATGTCAGAGTCTTCATGTTTCAAAATGTGTGAAATGGATAAGTTTTGCATTCATTATATGGATCATTTTGACTGCATAGATGTGAAAAAAACAAATATAATTTGCAACGGGTAGAGCTATGGTCATACACACATAAGTGAGCATAAACAAGTTTAGTAGTTTGAGATAGAAAATAGCAATAATGGATTTTTAAGAATATTATTTTTAATGAACATTTTATGGTATGTCACTTCTTTTGACAGTTACCCAATTCCTGCCCAAAAGAACGTTTCTGATATCACTCATGCTGCAGCTAGAGCAAAGGAAAGAAGCTAGTGTCAGAAGAAGGAAAAGGAGGTAAAGAAAGGAGGACAGAGAAAAGAAGGAAAGGAGGAGGAAGAAGAACTGAAGAGCTATGTAAACAGTATTCCAGATTTAATATTAAAAAATGGTCATTCGTGTGAGTCACCATATGGCATGGAATGATCTGTCATCAAGAGAAGTAATAATGACATAGAATCACAGGACAAAAGAAGATAGAGGGGTCATCTATTTGGATAGGTAGATTAGGGCTTTTCTTGGTTTATTCTGAGGGAGAATTATAGTTAATGCCATAACCATATGGTATGCATTAATAATACTTTGTATTACCTACGTATATAATATGTGTGCATATCTATCTATCAAGACTATCTTCTACCTCTCTATCTCTGTACACAACTTTAGTTAAAAAATAATCTGTTTATATTATGGTGTGTTCAAGTAATTCCTTCATGATCTTTTAAAGTTTTGATATTAAAAAAACATTGAAGGGTTGCTGAAGAAACAGTTTTGAAAAAGTTAGATCCAAATGACATCCGAAGTAGAAACTGTAGGTTGTCGAACTGGCAGAAGAACAGGGAAATATTATCACTGATAATGGTCCCTTGTATCATCCTACAGGATTTCTGTCAAAGTGTCTACCCATCTGTACAACCAAACCGAGGGGAAGTCTGCATTCTTGGTGTTTCCCTGGAGCCTGCTCCTTACCTCTTACCTTACTCTCTTTACCTTGCTCATCTTTTAGACTTAGTGTTTCAGAATATATTTTAGTTCTTGATTATTTTTAACCACTTGATTGAGGTATGACTGACTTAACAAAAGCTATATATATATATGTATACATATAACTTGTTAAGTTTGGACAAAAGTACACATTGGTGAAACCACCACTAAAAAAATTATATATCTATAAACATGTCCATCATCTCCAAATGTTCCTTATTATTTTTCATGGATATTAGTTTTGATTGTAGTTATAGTCATAAAATGAGCACTTTTTAAATACTTAATCAATTCATCAGGTTTGAAGTTTTGAACTGGTACTGAGCATAATAAATGGCCACTGTCTTCCAAGGAATTGATAGAAGGCAATGTTAATAAAAATCTGGCTTAAAATTCAACATTTAAAAAACTAAAATTATGGCATCCAGTCCCATCACTTCATGGTAAATAGTTGGAGAAACAGTGGAAATAGTGACAGACTTTATTTTGGGGGGCTCCAAAATCACTGCAGATGGTGACTGCAGTCATGAAATTAAAAGACACTTACTCCATGAATGGAAAGCTATGGCCAACCTAGACAGCATATTAAAAGCAGAGACATTACTTTGCCAAAAAAAGTCCATCTCGATAAGGCTGTGGTTTTTCCAGTAGTCATGTATGGATGTGAGAGTTGGACCATAAAGAAATCAGAGTGCTGAAGAATTGATGCTTTTGAACTGTGGTGTTGGAGAAGACTATTGAGAGTCCCTTGGACTGCAAGGAGATCCAACCAGTCCATCCTGAAGAAAATCAGTCCTGAATATTCATTGGAAGGACTGATGCTGAAGCTGAAACTCCAATACTTTGGCCCCCTGATGAGAAGAACTGACACCTTGGTTAAGACCCTGATTCTAGGAAAGATTGACGGCAGGAGGAGAAGGGGATGACAGAGGATGAGATGGTTGGATGGTATCACTGGCTCGATGGACATGAGTTTGAGCAAGCTCCAGGATTTGGTGATGGACAGGGAAGCCTGACATGCTACATTCCATGGGGTTGCAAAGAGCTGGACACAACTGATAGACTGAACTGACTGACTGAATATTTATACCTATGTATGACATTACATGATATGAATGAGCTGTGTAAGAGAGCATATAAATGTAAATTGTAGGTTAAATTTTCTGTAAGAGCCAAGAGAAGTTTGAAGGAAAATATAGTCAGTGAGATCCCAAATAGTCAGGGGAAACTTCAGAAAGGAGTTGAGATTAAACCTGGACCATCATGGTAGATTTGATTACTTGAAATAATGAAAGATTGACTGAGACAATCCATAGAAACATTATGAGCCAAAGAGGCTTCCAAAAATTTCTTATAAGATAACAGAGAATTTTAGGGGTGATCAGGTATGTTAGAGAAGACAATAACCTGAGCATAGTTGTCACAGAGGGCACTGTTTTCTGAAAAAATTCAAGGTCTGTTAATGCATTTCTCTTGATGGCACAGAGTTGCTATGCCGAGGAAAATCTCAACAGAAAGTGGCCAGGGAGGACAGTTTTTTAAGGTAAATTAAGGCATAGTGCTGAAGGCAAACAGTGTTTGAAGACAGTTAGGTCATGCAGTTGGTCAAGAAAAAAATACTCAGGCTGTAGAAGACTGACCACTCCTTACTCAATACTTTATGACAGGCTCTGGCTATTCACATATACATAGAAGATAGCTGTTAACCTCCCAGTTTCTATAGTCTGTCTTTTCCTTTTAGAACTAGAACCTCTAAATTTTGGCTCGGTATATGGCTTCCTAAAATGAAGACTAAAATTTGCAGATTTATTTGCACTTAGGTGCAGCCATTTGTATAAGTTTTGGACAATGGATGTGAGCAAATTCACCTGTTAAATTTATAGGTCATGCCATTAATAGAGAGTGGGCATGACCTCTACGTCCTCTTGTTCCCCTTTCCTGTGGGCTGAATGAGGTGTGATGATGAGTTCTCTTGGATGATGAGGACAAGGCAGCACCCTAGAAACAGCAGAGCCACAGGGGTCCCAAACTCAGTAGTGTCACAGTGCTAGGCCTGGATTAACAGACTTACATGTAAAAGAGAAATATATTAATCTTTGACTTAGTGATTGCTGCCAAGAAGTCTATATTTTGATATGTTCTTACTAAAGACCTCTTGGTTACTTGAGTAACTTAGAGAAAACTGTTTCAATATGCATGCATAGCAAGTACTCTGATCACATTTTCTTGTGAAGAATTTGACTTTTTTTCTTGGCCTCAGACATAATCCATTTTGCATGAAGGATGTCAGCCTCATGGCTCCATCTATATTTTTACCTTATTCATGTTGATAGTGAAATAAGGTACCACAAATATAGAACTTGCTCCAAAGTGTTACATGTCACTGCTGTAGTTGATGGAGGGATATAGTTGCTTATTTGACAGTCTTCACTTTGGAAGTTCTTTTGAAATTGAATATTAAAACACAGAGGTGAGGTGAGGTGAAGTCGCTCAGTCGTGTCCGACTGTTTGCGACCCCGTGGACTGTAACCTACTAGGCTTCTCTGTCCATGGGATCTTCCAGGCAAGAATACTGGAGTGGATTGCCATTTCCTTCTCCAGGGAATCTTCCCGACTCAGGGATCGAACCCGGGTCTCCCGCATTGAAGGCAGATGCTTTAACCTCTGAGCCACCAGGGAAGCTCAAAACAACAACAACAACAACAACAACAACAACAAAAACAAACAACAACAACAACAAAAAACACCACAGAAGCACATAACATCTTTACAAGGGTTATTCTGTCTCTACTTTGAACTTTCAAAAGACCAGAAGAAGAGAAGTAATCATTACAAATGGAACACAAAGTTTTGTCCTCTGTTGAGTTTCATGATTTAATTTCTCTGACTTCACTCACCAAATAACTGATGGGTAAAAAAGGTGTGAGCATTAAAGTCAGAGAAGTTACAGGGCTGGATTTCTTAAGGGAATGAATACTTCTCAGAAGCCAGGTACTGTTAGCTCCTGCTTGGTTTCTTCTGCTTCTGTCACCCTCCAATTCCAGAAACATTTCTTACTGAGGCAAAGGATTAGCAACCATGCAACAATGTCCTTCCAGGTCAACAGGGGAAAATTTAATAGCAGACCTGGACTCTGAAAGAGAGAAGTCTGGTCTCACTCAGCCATGCCAAACATAGACTTTGAGCTAGTGAGGAGTGAAAAATGTCTGAAAGGGCAGTTTCTGGGTTATCAAATTTTATCAGAACCAAGACAAATGGCTATTAAAAATGCTTAATATTTTAAAATGAATCACAATTTCCAGAGCAAAACATTTTTTATTCCTACTTTGTTTCACTGAACTAACAAATACACTTCTGTTTCTGCTTATTCCTTGATGTTTCTTCCTTTTCTATCTTCTAACATTTCTTCTTTTAAGATTATAAGGGTTATTATAATGTGCTTTGTGGAATATAGATTCGATAACCCAAGAGTGTTGTGGGGGTAGAGGAGGTAGGGAACATGTCCAGGGAGCTGCTATATTTTCTGCCTCAGAAAGAGCCCTGCTCAGTCTCTACACCACCAAGGCACCCAGCAAAGATTCAGTGACATAAAAGTATATTAAACAGATTTACTAATTTATGTCCATGGGCTTTGTAAATTTCACTGTAATGTATTCTGAAAACTTTGCATTCTTTCAACAAGATATATTGAATCTCAGGCCCTGGGCTGTGATTGATCCTAATACAAGAATAATATATTAGACTGTCACATACAATCTGACAGGCTTTTATTATGGATTTTAAAAGGTTAGCCTCCTGGGTGAAAATCCCTAAAGGTCATTCCTGGAAAATAATTTACACTTTGAAATTGGATGTGAATGAGAGAGCTGCTTCCACTTACAATGTGGGCAATATCAAATAGAAGGTGTTGGCTGCAACTGTCTGCTTCAAGGTGTGGGGTGTTTGGAGAAAACCACGCCAACCCAAGGTCATGAGATTCATTCTCAAGTGAGAGACATTGATTTTCTTATTCCTGATCTATTGCTTTAGAATTCTTATAACCTAAGCCAGCTTACTCCAAATAAATATCTTTGGTACCAAGAGGATTGCAGAGTAGTATTGATATGCCATGTCACCATAGGCATCTCTTTGACAAATTAGGATGTCAGCAGAACTCTTAGATTTTTTACATCTTTCCATCCAATGTCTTCTCCCCTCAAGCCTTTATCAGATGCCCCTATCTTAGAAATTTCTGCAAAGGATACTGATAATAACACAATTCTGACTGCTAACAGAGGTTTAATCAATGTCTTGAGGATTAAGTGCTCCAAACCTCAAAGGAATAAAACTATAATGACTGAATAAAAGCCTCTTTGGTTAATGTTTTGAGAGAGAAATCAGGACTAGGGCCTCATAAATCAAATTGTTGACAGGCTTACATCTAACCTGGCTGCACTATTTCTTTCCCTGGGGTAAAGTAAACAAAGCACTGATAGCATATCAAGAGTGCCAGCTGCATGCAGTGACATCATATGCGTTAAAGTATACTTAGATTGCTATCCTGGGCCTTTTCTCAGACTAGCTGAGTTACTTTAGAAATAATACTTCCTTTTTGATTCAAAGTGGAAGTTAGAATGGGTCATTTCATTTAGCACTTCAGAATGATCTCTTTTGTTTTGTGTAGGTGTCCTACACATACAGGGAAATAAGTTTGAGAATGAGAATGATAGTGTACATAAAAACCTTTGTGAACTTTCCCTAGTGTAAACTCTTGCATGTGAGAGAAAAAGATGTCTTATTCAAGGACAGTTACAGGATGATACTCCCCACAGCACACCTGAGGTGGTGACATTCTCACTCAGTACTTTTGGCAGAGCTGATTCTAACTTTGTTCACTGGATATGGCTTTGTGGAACTGCTATAAAGTGTCATTCTTTACAACAGATGGCAGTGCAAATATATGACAAAATTATCCTATTTTATTTAGACATCACCCAAATTTTAGGAGGATGAAATGGAATGATTTGGAACAAATTAGATATTCCCTCCTCTACTCCATTAGGTTCAAACTTATAAAAATAAATTTTTTTGTTGGAAAGTATACTTACCTAAAGTCATAGAATACTATAAAGAAGCTTTTCAATTTATATTTTGTCTACTTCAGTAAGAGAAAACTAACACTAATCTAAGCAGCAATATTTTGTTTAGCCTAAAAGGGGGAGGTTGGCAGAGCCTGTGATGAGAGTTACCACTTTTAAGATGTAAACAAAACCAGGCTCTTCCTCTGTTGGATGATATAAGAGGTAAAGGTAAGATCCCTTCTGGACCAAAAGAATTTATGAGTCACAGGATGTTAAGATTGCATAGTTCTGATTGAATTTCAATCATAAGATATTGGTATGATATTACACATATGGAAATAAATCAAGAACACAGCTGGACACATTCACTCCATTTTAACTTCCAGCATTATTGTTGTTATTGTATATTAAAAAGATTTTCCTGTGCACATTTCTTCCTTTGTACTTACCATAATATTTTATCATTATTTACTTATGTGTCTTTCTCCTTACCTGACTGCAGATCCCTGAAGGTAGGAACTGACATTGAATAAGATATTTTTTAACATTGTGCTGATGTAAATTTGGATATTGGACATAAACAAGTAAAGCAAGTTTTATTTTGCATACAAAAATTTTCATCTGTAGGTGCTTTTCTCCTTTCAGAGAAAGATAGAAGTTATGATAAACCTAATACTCTAGGTTCAAATGGCAAGGAGATTTTGCCCCAAAACTATATCAGATCAAATTATCAATCAGTTCGGTCGCTCAGTCGTGTCCAACTTTTTGCTACCCCATGAATCGCAGCACGCCAGGCCTCCGTGTTCATCAGTTGCTGGAGTTCACCCAAACTCATGTGCATCGAGTAGGTAATGCCACCCAGCCATCTCATTCCCTGTCGTTCCCTTCTCCTCCTGCCTCCAATCCCTCCCAGCATCAGGGTCATTTCCAATGAGTCAACTCTTCACATGAGGTGGCCAAAGTATTGGAGTTTCAGCTTTACCATCAGTCCTTCCAATGAACACTCAGGACTGATATCCTTTAGGATGGACTGGTTGGATCTCCTTGCAGTCCAATGGACTTTCAAGAGTCTTCTCCAGCACCACAGTTCAAAAGCATCAGTTCTTCAGTGCTCAGCCTTCTTCACAGTCCAACTCTCACATCTATACATGACCACTGGAAAAACCATCACTTTGACTAGATGGACCTTTGTTGGCAAAGTAATGTCTCTGCTTTTTAATATGCTGTCTAGTTTGGTCATAACTTTCCTTCCAAGGAGTAAACATCTTTTAATTTCATGGCTGCAATCACCATTTGCAGTGATTTTGCAACCCCCTAAAAATAAAATCTGACACTGTTTCCACTGTTTCCCCATCTATTAACCATGAAGTGATGGGACCAGATGCCATGATCTTAGTTTTCTGAATGTTGAGCTTTAAGACAACTTTTTCACTCTTCTCTTTCACTTTCATGAAGAGGCTTTTTAGTTCCTCTTCACTTTCTGCCATAAGGGTGGTGTCATCTGCATATCTGAGGTGATTGATATTTCTCCCAGCAATCTCGATTCCAGCTTGTGTTTCTTTCAGCCCAGCATTTCTCATGATGTACTCTGCATATAAGTTAAACAAACAGGGTGGCAATATACAGCCTTGACGTACTCCTTTTCTTATTTGGAACCAGTCTGCTGTTCCATGTCCATTCTGACTGTTGCTTCCTGACCTGCATATAGGTTTCTCAAGAGGCAGGTCAGGTGGTCTGGTATTCCCATCTCTTTCAGAATTTTCCACAGTTTATTGTGATCCACACAGTCAAAGGTTTTGACATATTCAATAAAACAGAAATAAATGTTTTTCTGGAACTCTCTTACTTTTTTGATCCCTGGTTCCTCTGGGATCCCTGGATCCCTGGTTCCTCTGCCTTTCCTAAAACCAGCTTGAACATCTAGAAGTTCATGGTTCACGTATTGCTGAAGCCCGGGTTGGAGAATTTTGAGCATTACTTTACTAGCATGTGAGATGAGTGCAATTGTGTGGTAGTCTGAGCATTCTTTGGCATTGCCTTTCTTTGAGATTGGAATGAAAACTGACCTTTTCCAGTCCTGTGTCCACTGCTGATTTTTCCAAATGTGCTGGCATATTGAGTGCAGCAATTTCACAGCATCGTCTTTCAGGATTTAAAATAGCTCCACTGGAATTCCAT
Organism: Ovis aries; assembly: GCF_016772045.2. Classification (NCBI taxonomy): domain Eukaryota; kingdom Metazoa; phylum Chordata; class Mammalia; order Artiodactyla; family Bovidae; genus Ovis; species Ovis aries. The sequence continues at coordinate 13,662,321 of NC_056076.1, read as the reverse complement.
AACCTCCACTAGCTTTGTTCATAGTAATGCTTTCTAAGGCCCACTTGACTTCACATTCCAGAATGTCTGGCTCTAGGTGAGTGATCACACCATCGCGATTATCTGTATCACTGCATATAGGTAAATGTGACTTTGGCATCTCCAGAGTTAGGTTCATAAAATACCACCCCAATCTCCTTGTAGCATGTATTTCCTGAAGCTAACTTCTTCATTTGCTGGACTCCCTGGAACTCATATTTTTGTGATCTGATTCAGTCAACTAGGTGTACCTGGATGAAACCTGAAAGGTATTTGTAGACATCAGGATACAATGATATGCAATTTTTTTGTGTGTGTAAAATATATTGGTAGAATCTCTTGTTTTTGTTTTTGTTTGTTTTGCAGCAGTTATAGTGGAGATTCTAATATTTTAGGTGCTAGGCAGTAGGTGGCTCTATCAGTAGGGTTTTCATTGAACACCTTTGTGGTATGGATGGGTATCTCTTTTTATTAAAATAAAGTAAGAATAGATTCTGTTTCCTGCAAGTAAGAACACTGACTCACAGAAAAATTGGGAGCAGAACTAGTTTCAGAGCACAGATTCAAAAGAAAAAACAGTCTGCAATGGTCTCTGTGATTTGGGTGGGGAAGGAACGAGTTACTGTTATAGGGAGGGCAACTAGTATTATCTGTGCCATCCAGAGCAAACTGTTATACTGATGTCATCATTTGTGGCCATTTCATTTCATCAGAAATGAAAGAATGATTTGGACAGCCTGAAAGAACTCTGTAATAGAACATTATAGAGAGCAGAGTTATAATACTGTCTACTTCTCACTACATTAGAGAATAAAAATATTTAAATGTCTTGCTTAAAACAATCTCTTATGGTTCCAAGGCTGATGTGTGCAAAAACAGTTATAGGATCTTATCTTATGTGTTACTGAATTAAAACATGGATTAAATTCACAACTTCTTCTAGATCATCAGGTAAAAGATGAGACATTGTTTGGTGAAGAGTTGGACCCAGAAGGACTGAAATTGGAATATTTGAGAGAATTTGAACAACACCAACTCCTCCAAATATACTAACATATCAGAAATATTCCATCTTTCCTGTGAGATGAGGCCAACTGTGATGCTTGAAGACATTGTAATGATTTCAACACTAAGTATTCCAGGTCTCCTCCGGCCCCACTGGATTGTTCCATGTGGTATCTGGAGTTAGATACCAGTATGCTCTTGGGCATTAATTAAAAATCTAACCTAGATGTTGACTTATACATTTCAATAGTCTATATCTACAAAAAAAATCTTGGAATAAACATATAGCAATTGGTCCCAAGGGTGCTAGACCAGGGAAAGAGTGACATATTTTAGATTAAGTTGAATTTGTCAATTTTGGTGTAGTTACAAGAGAGTATGGATTTGATGCACTAGAACAAACTAACTCAAGTGACAGAAAGTGGATTTAATTATTTTCATGGATTGTTAACTAAAACTAGATCCAGGAGTAACCTAAGCCAAAAGAAGTGAAGATACCAGAAATGTCTTAGTTTAATGTATTGCAAGGAATCCAAATTCAATTCAACCAAGGAATGCAGAGTTCCAAAGAATAGCAAGGAGAGATAAGAAAAATTTCCTTGATGATCAATAAAAAGAAATAGAGGAAAAAAAGAGAATGGGAAAGACTAAAAATCTCTTCAAGAAAATTAGACAAACTGAGGGAACATTTCGTGCAAAAATGGGCACAATAAAGTACAGAAACATTATGGACCCAACAGAAGCAGAAGATATTAAGAAGAGGTGACACCAATACACAGAAGAACTATATAAAAAAAGATCATCATAACCCAGATAACCATGATGGTATGATACTCACCTAGACCCAGGCATCCTGGAATGTGAAATCAAGTGGGCCTTAGGAGGCATCACTATGGACAAAGCTAGTGGAGGTGGTGGAATTTCAGCTGAGCTATTTCAAATCTTACAATGATGCTTTGAAAGTGCTGCACTCAGTTCAGTTTAGTTCAGTCACAGTCATGTCTGACTCTTTGCAACCCATGGACTGCAGCACGCTAGGCCTCCCTGTTCATCACCAGCTCCTGGATTTTACCTAAATTCATGCCCATAGATTCAGTGATTCCATCCAACCGTCTCATCCTCTGTCATCCCCTTTTGCTCCTGCCTTCAACCTTTCTGAGCATCAGGGTCTTTTCCAATCAGTCAGTTCTTCCCATCAGGTGGACAAAGCACCGAAGTTTCAGCTTCATCCAGCATCAGTCTTTCCAATGAATATTCAGGACTGATTTTCTTTAGGATGGACTGGTTGGATCTCCTTGCAGTCCAAGGGACTCTCAAGAGTCTTCTCCAACACCACAGTTTAAAAGCATCAGTTTTTCAGTACTCAGCTTTCTTTATAGTCCAACTCTCACATCCATACATGACTACTGGTAAAACCATAGCTTTGACGAGATGAATTTTTGTTGGCAAAGTAATGTCTCTGCTTTTTAATATGTTGTCTAGGTTGGTCATAACTTTCCTTTCAAGGGGCAAGTGTCTTTTAATTTCATGACTGCATTCACCATCTGAGGTGATTTTGGAGCCCCCAAAATAAAAGTCTGTCACTGTTTCCATTACTTCCCCATCTATTTGCCATGAAGCGATGGGACTAGATGCCATGATCTTAGTTTTCCGAATGCTGAGTTTTAAGCCAACTGTTTCACTCTCCTCTTTCACAAGAGGATCTTTAGTTCTTCGCTTTCTGCCATAGGGGTGGTATCATCTGCATATCTGAAGTTTTTTCTATTTCTCCCCACAATCTTGATGCCAGATTGTGCTTCATCCAGCCTGGCATTTCTCAAGATATATTCTGCATATAATTTAAATAAGCAGAGTGACAATATACAGCCTTGATGTACTCCTTTCCCAATTTGGAACCAGTCTGTTGTTCCATGTCTGTTTCTAACTGTTGCTTCTTGCGCTGCACACAGGTTTCTCAGGAGGCAGGTAAGGTGGTCCAGTATTCTCATCTCTTTAAGAATTTTTCACAGTTTGTTGTCATCCAGTCAAAAGCATTGCTGTATTCAATAAAGCAGGAGTAGATGTTTTTCTGGAACTTTCTTGTTTTTTATATGATCCACAGGATGTTGACAATTTGATCTCTGGCTCCTCCCCTTTTCTAAATCCAGCTTGAACATCTGGAAGTTGACAGTTCACATACTGTTGAAGCCTGGCTTGGAGAATTTAAATTATTACTTTTCTAGGGTGTGCTGCTGCGGCTGTTAAGTCACTTCAGTAGTGTCCGACTCTGTGTGACCTCATAGATGGCAGCCCACCAGGCTCCCCTGTCCCTGGGATTCTCCAGGCAAGAACACTGGAGTGGGTTGCCATTTCCTTCTCCAAGTTATGAAAGTGAAAAGTGAAAGTGAAAGTGAAGTCGTGTCCGACTCTTAGAGACCCCATGGACTGCAGCCTACCAGGCTCCTCTGTCCATGGGATTTTCCAGGCAAGAGTACTGGATTGGGTTGCCATTGTATGTGAGACGAGTACAATTGTGTAGTAGTTTGAACTTTCTTTGTATAGCCTTTCTTTGGGATTAGAACGAAAACTGATATTTTCCAGTCCTGTGGCCACTGATGAGTTTTCCAAATTTGCGGGCATATTGAGTGCAGCACTTTCACAGAATCATCTTTTAGGATTTAAAATAGCTCAACTGGAATTCCATCACCTCCACTAGCTTTGTTTGTTGTGATGCTTCATAAGGTCCCCTAGACTTTGCATTTCATGCTGTCTGGCTCTAGGTGAGTGATCACATCATCATGGTTATTTGGGTCATGAAATTCTTTTTTTGTACAGTTCTCTTTATTGCTGCCACTTCTTCTTAATATCTTCTGCTTCTGTTAGGGCCATACCATTTCTTTCCATTGTTGTTCCCATCTTTGCCTGAACTATTTCCTTGGTATCTCCAATTTTCTTGAAGAGATCTTTCCCATTTTCTTGTTATCCTCTATTTCTTTCCATTGATTACTGAGGAAGGCTTTCGTATCTCTTCTTGCTGTTCTTTGGAACTCTGCACTCAATGGGTATAACTTTCCTTTTTTCCTTTGCCTTTAGCTTCTCTTCTGTTCTCAGCTATCTGTAAGGCCTCCTCAGACAACAATTTTGCCTTTTTGCATTTCTTTTTCTTGGGGATGATCTTGATCACTGCCTCCTATACAATGTCATGAACATATATCCATAGTTCTTCAGGCACACTGTCAAGTATGCCAGCAAATTAGGTAAACTCAGCAGTGACCACAGGACAGGAACAGGTCAATTTTCATTTGAATCCCAAAGAAAGGCAATGCCAATAAATGTTCAAACTACTGCACAATTGCACTCATCTCACATGCTAGCAAAGTAATGCTCAAAAGTCTCCATGCCAGGTTTCAACGGTACATGAACTGAGAACTTCCAGATGTTCAAGCTGGTTTTAGAAAAGGCAGAGGAACCAGAGGTCAAATTGCCAACATCTGTTGGATCATAGAAAAAGCAAGAGTTCCAGAAAATCATCTAGTTCTTATGTATTGACTATACCAAAGCCTTTGACTGTGGATCACAGTAAACTGTGGAAAATTTTTCAAGAGATGGGAATACAGACCACTTTACCTGCCTCCTGAGAAATTTGTGTGCAGGTCAAAAGCAACAGTTAGAGCTGGACATGGAACAATAGACTGGCTCCAAATTGGGAAAGGAGTAGGTCAAGGCTATATATTGTCACCCTGTTTATTTAACTTATTTGCAGTGTCCATCATGTGAAATGAAACATAATCTGGAATCAAGATTGCCAGGAGAAACATAAATAACCTCAGATATGCAGATGACACCACCCTTGTGGGAGAAAGCAAAGAAAAACTAAAGAGCCTCTTGATGAAAGTGAAAGAGGAGAGTGAAAAAGTTGGCTTAAAACTCAACATTCAGAAAACTAAGATCATGGCATCCAGTCTCATCATTAATGGCAAATTAATGGGGAAATAATGAAAATAGTAACAGACTTTATTTTGGGGTGCTCCAAAATTACTGCAGATGTTGATTACAGTCATGAAATTAAAAAAAAAATTATTGCCCCTTGGAAGAAAAGCTGTGATCAACTTATCATATTAAAAAGCAGAGACATAACTTTGCCAACAAAGTTGCATCTAGTCCAGGTTATGATTTTTTCAGTAGTCATGTATGGATGTGAGAGTTGGACTATAAAGAAAACTGAGCATCAAAGAATTGATGTTTTTGAACTGTGTTGTTGGAGATGACTCTTGAGAGTCCCTTGGCCTGCAAGGAGGTCCAACAAATCAATACTAAAGGAAATCAGTCCTGAATATTCATTGGAAAGACTGATGCTGAAGCTGAAACTCCAATACTTTGGCCACCTTGATGTGAAGAACTGGCTCATTGACAAAAACCCTGATGCTTGGAAAGATTGAAGGTGGGACAATAAGGGTATGACAGAGGATGAAATGGTTGAATGGCATCACCAACTTGATGGACATGAGTTTGAGCAAGCTCTGGGATTTGGTGATGGACAGGCAGAGAAGTCTGGCATGCTGCAGTCCATGGGGTTGCCACGATTTGGACACGACTGAGTGACTAAACTGAACCAAATAAATCCAAAAGCTTAGGAAAACATGAGATATTTGGCGTAGCTTTATCAAGTATAATCAGTCATTCTCCCAAAACATGTTCTGCAAGCAGCCTAAATGATGTTACCTATTGATAAGGAAATACCCAAGGCCTTAAAGAGCACTTCACTAATTATGTCTAGACTAGAATATAAGAGGAAATTCAACCATTTAAATGGATTCCTGATTTCAATGAGAATTCTGGATACTCAGAATAGCAGAGGCAAAGTCTGGGTTGTTAATACACAGAAGCAAAATTACCATTGAAAGCAACAGGGCATAACTGGTAATCAGAAAAATTTGATTTACTTGGAATTTTGATAATGGCTAATTGATCATGCATTTCCTAGAACTGAAACAGATGGACTTTCTACTTGATCTGTACACCTGAAAGCAATAACTCGGGATTAATAAATAGAATCATGATTTGAATCAACACTGTAGACAGTTGATTCCAACAACTCATAAACATGACAACACCATGTGAGGAAGCGGGAAGTTTGCATGCTTAAAGAAGTTTTTTGTATGTAACTTTCCAAGTATTTACTTTAAATTTCCTCCTGTGTTCTGCTTAGTCTCTCAGTCATTTCCTCTTCATGACCCATGGATTGTAGTCTTCCAGGCTCCCCTGTCCATGCAGATTCTCCAGGCAAGAATACTGGAGTTGGTTGGGATAGACCTTTTACAAATTGAAAGCTAATTATGCCTTGACTAGGAAATGCCTACTATTTGGAATTATTGAACATTGATTCTATGAAAACACTACTCCCTAGTAACTCTGAATGGTACTGTGGGCCAGAGGCTAGAGTTGAGACTTAAGAATATCAAGTAGTAAAGAGAACCTAGGCTAGACATTACCTAGGCTCAGTGGCTCCACAAACCCAGTGGGTCAGAAGAGCCTTGCTGCCCTTCATCCTACTTTGTTGCTGCTTCATCTTCTTCCTCATAAATCAGTAGCTTGTCTTCAGATCAAGAAACTTTTTCCCTCAGAAGTTGCCAGTCTAATTTCATCGTCCTCATTCTTTCCCTTTTCTCCTGTTACCTTTTGTTGCATTGATTTCTGACTTTAATTTACATCAGAAATTCCAGAATTCAGGGGATTAGGGAACTAAAGGAAGTTGCAAGGAAATGTTAAGCAGATGAAATCTGAATGATAAGAGTATGAAACTATAGAAAGTAATAATTTTTATTCTGGGACAATAGTCTTTCTTTTTTAAAAAACATTATTTTTACTTTATTCTACTGTACAATACTGTATTGGTTTTGCCATACATTGACATGAATCCAACACGGGTGTACATGTGTTCCCAAACATGAACCCCCTCCCACCTCCCTCCCTATAACATCTCTCTGGGTCATCCCCGTGCACCAGCCCCAAGCATCCTGTATCCTGCATCAGACATAGACTGGCGATTTGTTTCTTACATGATAGTATACATGTTTCAATGACATTCTCCCAAATCATCCCACCCTCTCCCTCTCCCTCTCCCTCAGAGTCCAAAAGATATTTGAAGGCAACCTTCATTTTCCTCTTTGAGACTTTTTTCTCAGGCTGAAATATCTCAGTCTATCCAGAGAGTCTTTGTAAGGTCGTTTTGCTTTATTTCTATTAATCTATTACTCCTTTTCTGGGTGGGCACCCATTTTTTAATGTGAATAAATTTACCAAATATGCCGCCATCAGATGAAAAAAAAAAAAGGATTATTTCCCTGTTCTAATCTCTGTATTTGTATTGAGTGTCCAGCTTTATCTATCTTTTCTTCTCTCTTATTAAAAATAACATTTGGTATCTCTCTATTTTGTCCAGCTGAAACCTTTAATGCCTTTTTACCTATATCTTCCTTTAGCGTTCTTGAGTGGTTTTGAATTCCTGCTGCCTACCTAATATTGCTATCATCCATAGTTTTGCTTTAACCTATGGGGTATACTCTTTTTCACAATAAGTAGTAAATTCTCCCTACTTTGACCTCTCCTCCAGACTCAGAATTATACTATGACTACTGGTTTACAAGCCTGAATGTAGCTTCATCTACTATCCATATTGTGTTTTGCCTCTCTTCTGTCTGCAGTCTATCTGCAATCTTGCTTTATACAATATCATGGTGCTAATATATCCTTATTTTAATTTTCTTGAGAAGACATTTAGTTCCTTCTGATCCTGTCTGAACACTAAAAAAGAGAATCCTCTGCCTTTTCACCCCATGACTTTCAGAGAGATATTTAGATATTTTGACAGCTATTATGTTGGTTGTGTGTTTCTTTTATTTCCTCCTTTGACTTAGGTAGAATTCTATAGAGCATTTGAGACCCTTGCATAAATGGTCCAGAATTTAATTTTTCACTAACTTTGACAAATGTCTCATATTTTCCCTTCCTTATCTGGCCCAGAGCTAATCTGCTTCCCCTTTTGCTGGAACGTGGGGAACCTTTGCATTCTGCAGGCTGACAAGGTGAGACACAAGTGAATACAGTTTGGCCTGATGCAGATATTCGATGCAGTGAGCCTCACTAGATGTACACTTCCCCGGAGAAGTCCGGCCCTAAATGCTCCTCCAGCTGCTGCTTTTCAGTCCCATGGCTGTACACTGGCTGCCCCAGGATGGCAGTAGGCCTAGCAGAGCATGGCTGTCATGGAGATCTCAAGATATAATTCAGAGGAAAAGCCCAGCAAACATTTAGCAGAAGATACTTTAAATGCAGACTTTCCCAACACCATAAAGCTGTGAACATAGCAGAAAACTAACAAATACATATTGGAGGTCAGACAAGAAGCATTATTCTTTTGGAAAATCAACAAAATGTTGAATTATAGTCATCTTATATCTAAAAAAAGGAGTGAACAGAGCAAATGATGATTTATTTTGCAACATTATAAATTGAAAACCCTCATTTTGTGGAATCTGTGATTCTCAGCTTCTTAATGTTATAATATCACTTCTAAAAAGGGAGACTATAAAATAATTGGACCAGCTAAACAAACTTGCCAGAATTTTTCAAATTTTCCAAATGTTCCAAAATATTTACCTCAGAAGACTGTTCAACTGTTATAGAAACCATTGTTTAACATGTTGAACTCATAGTAAAATCAAAGCAAAACGAAATGAAACAAATTTTGCAAGCATCATTCTATTTGTCTTCAATGTCCATCCACCACCAAATTGATAAGCTTACCAATTAAGGCACCTCTCGTTAGCCTCGACTCACCTTCTGTCTCTTACTATTCACTAAGCAGTCTCAACATAGTGAAGTTAACTCTAGAACTGTACAAAATGTAGACGCAAAACCTAGCTCTGCCTCATACTTTTCCATAGCCTTAGAAAAAATGTCTCATATATTCTGAGTCTCAATTCTCACATCTATTTAATTGGGATACTGATATTTTCCTGTTTTATCATTATAACTATTAAATTAGATAATATGTAATACATGTGGATTGACACAGTTGCCCCTGAACAAATGCTAGGGTCAACTTTGGCATTCCTCACACACATTTCTTACTTCTGCCTTCTCATTGGTCCTAGTGTTTACAATATTCATCCAGTTTCTCTCTGCCAACCAGATTCTTATCAATTTTCGAAGATTAATTTAGATTTGCTACATCCTTTTTGTCTGGCAAGGTCTCCATACATCTTTTTATCTCTGCCCAGAAAGGTCTTTATATTTGTTTAGGACTTGGAAGACTAATCATTTGTTTGCCCTTTACTGATTCATGTTGGTAAGTAAAAACATAATTCCTTTCTCCCACAAAGATTGTAAATTATCCAAGAGAAATATATCCCTCATATATATTTATATTGGCTGTCCTCTCCAATAAGCTATTACGCCTATGAGGAGATGATGCAGTATAGAGGAAAGAGCAAAAACTCTGGCGTGCAACAGCTAAATGACTTCTAGCTACAAAGTCTCTAAGAGATATAGACAGGCATACATATAGGTGGATAAATGTTCTGCTTTCCTTATTAAGGACATATCTGTATGTTAAATGCAGACATGCAGTTTTCTTTATGTGTATAGGTCAGATTGAATATAGAAGGCTATAGATAAATCAAAAAGTTTTTGTAAAAGTCAAAACTGAACCAAGAACAGGAAGTACTAATTGCACCATTAATCCTTCAGGATAAATAAGATGATGTTTAATATGATGAATCAGCCAAGAATCCCAAGGAAAGGACTGTAGAAATTATCTCTTGAATCCCTTGGGTAGATGTCACCCTCTCCTGCCCTCACTCTCTTATTTAAGTCCACACCCTAAAAATATGTTCTAAATCTGTTTACTTTTCTCCATTTCCATCCACCATTCTAAATGAAACCATTCTCTCAATCACCAGAATTACTGTGTAATCTCTTGTCTGATCTTTCTATTTCTATTCATTTCCTGTTAGAATCCATTTTTAGTAGAATCAGAGTGACTTTGTAAATCAAATTGTGTAACTACCATAATACAACCCCTTTGAAATATAGCACTTTAATCCCTTCTTCTTCTTCTTCTTCTTCTTTTTTTTTTTTTTAACCAAGAGGTAGTACTGAATATCAATGACTGGCACATACTTCTCTGATAGAACAGGTCAGTGCTCATAATTTAAGAAATGTCCAGGGGGACAGTAGGAGACTAGTTAATACTGTATTTTGCAAAAAATAATAATAATAATAATAATAAATTAATTAATTAATTAAGTGAAATTCTAGACGCTCAACATGGAGGACATTTTTGGTTTAACATAATTCGTATGTGAACAGTGGTCAAACCAGAACACAAAGAGAATTCCACAAGCAGCCCTTCAACTTAGCTCTCCTATCTCAACTTCTTTCCTTTATTCCCAATTAAGCCTTCAATTGTGATTAGAAAGGAAGAAGCTAAGCGTTTATGTAAAAAAAAAAAAAAAAAGCACTATAATGAAACTTCCAGGTTAATATGTATTGCTTTAACTAGCTTATATAAACTTTGTTTGTTTCCCAGTAGAAAAAGAAACTGTGAGAACTTAGACCTTTTGGTTTTTTGAGCTTATAAAATGCTTTTACTTAAGCTTAACTGACTCCAAATAACATGCTTATTATATTGGTTGGGACTGTGTGCACATATGTATCTCCCTCCACTTTCCAAACATGTAAAATCTTTCCCTGTCAGAAATCCAAAGTTCTTAGAAGCTCAGTGACCCAGCAATTGTATGAGCTACATTTTTAAGTCTTAATGCCATTCACATACAGAAATTGCCTCTGTTCTAGCTATAAACTGACACTTGAAATATCAATACTTAATATTTTATGTACACATTATAATAAATAATGAGAAGAAAATACTAGCACAAACCTTCATTTCAAAGATGACTTACAGAATGAGGGAAAAAAATGGAAGTGCTCTGTTTGGATATAGAAAAGAGAGAGTTTCTTAATGAAATGTGATCACAAGACAAGAATCACCAATTATATATTACTGAATGAATCCAACATTTCTTAACTATGTATATCTTTTAAAAACATTATAATTAAGAAAATGAAAACAATGTAGAACTGTCACTGTCATTGTTGAAAACAATTTTCCTTTTTCTAAAAAAAATGACAGAATACTGTTTTACAATTTGTTTTTTAAAGTTGACTATATCATGTTGAAAGCAAGATATATCAATAAACACTTTGAGCTTCTATTTTATTTCCTATTCTGGTCTTCCCTTGTAGCTCAGTTGGTTAAGAATTTGCCTGCGTAGATAATAGGGAAAATGCAAGAGGGACAAAAATATTTTATTTGCTTTGAAGGAATCTACTGTTTCAAAAAGAAAAAAAGTCTATAAAACAAGACAGAGTGGTATCAAATGCTAGAGTTTTTTTTTTTTTTAAGCCTTCAAATGCTCCAGAATTTTACAGTTGCTGGAAATCATATTTGTCTCAAGTACCATTCAAGGTCTTAGAAAAACACTAAGGTAGGAACTCCAATACTTTGGCCACCTGATGCAAAGAACTGACTCATTTGAAAATATCCTGATGCTGGAAAAGATTGAAGGCAGGAGGAGAAGGGGACTGCAGAGGATGAGATGGTTGGATGGCATTACTGTCTCAATGAAGATGAGTTTGAGTACACTCCAGGAGTTGAAGATGGACAGGGAGGCCTGGTGTTCTAAAGTTCATGGGGTCACAAATAGTCAGACACAACTGAGAGACTGAACTGAACTAAACTTAAGGTAGGAACAAAGTTACTGTGTGTTAGTCTCTCAGCTGTGTCCGACTCTCTGCAACCCCATGGATTATAGTCCACAAGTCTCCTCAGTCTATGGAATTCTCCAGGGAAGAATATTGGAGTAGATTGCCATTTCCTTTTCCAGTTGATCTTTCAGACCCAGGGATTGAACCTGAGTCTCCTGCATTGCAGGCAGATTCTTTACTATCTGAGCCACAAGGGAAGACCTTAATGTTAATATAGTGTAGTATTAAATGCACCAGCCCATCTCTCTACAAGACGAGATGAGGAGAGGTACAAATATTGCCCCTACAGAACTGGTCCCAGGCTCCTAAGAAAATCACACAATTCCTTCCCACCATTTGCATATAAAAGTATCCTTCCTGAAAATATTGATTTGGAAGATGCATTCAATCATCTAATTTTAAAAAATTGCAAATATTTTTTCATTTTCAGTAGCTTTTTAAAAAATGAATATCAGCTGAAAATTCTTCTTGGCCTATGTCCATCAATTTTACTTGTTGTATCTCTGATAGGAATCCAAGATGTGGTATGAAAGAAAATTTGACCTAGTTACATTATCTTCTTGTCTTTTTGCCCCTTGGTCAGAAAAATAAGGAATTTATACCAGATAATATTTAAATTCCCTTCATAATCAATATTTTTTCTTTTAAAATTTCATGTATTTTGGACGTTATGCAAATGCCATAAAGTTTTTCAGTTTTTTTTTAATCCATTGATGTATTTTGTAACTATAGATATTCTCAACCTCCTCTGTCTTGTAGGAAGAAAATTCTGAAAGATCCAGAAGATACCAACTGTGGTAATAATCTAACCACTCTGAGTTCAAAATAATGCTAAGGCATAACTCTAAATTCAAAATAACTTTGTCTTTTAAATGAATAAGATAGGCTCCATCAATTTATCTATCTATCCATCTGACATACATAGATATATCTTATGATTCTTACTTGTTGATAAAAGAAAATCAACATTTTTAAAACTCTGAAGCGATTTGTCATTAAATATTTGGCTCCCCATCCACAGTTTTCTAGCCATCTGTCTTCTTAACCATTTCCCATACTTTTCAGCACATATGTTCATTTCACTAAATTTTCCCTTTCAGTTGATGACATTATGCATGATCTACCAGTCTTTTAAGCTAGAAACCTTGCCGTTTGCTTTGGTCACTTTATTTCTTGTTAAATTGCCATCAGATTCTACTGATTTTAGATCAAACCATCATTAGTGAAATCCTCTATAGTCAGAAGTAAATTCCACTGCTAAGTAGTTCCAGACTTTGCAGAATTACTAAACTTAGTGCCCTGGCTTCCTCATCTCTGAAATAGGGATGGCTGTAGTACCTTTTCTTTTAGATTATGATGAGGGAAAGATGAGATAATGCAATAATAGAGTTAACAATTTCCCTGGCATGTATTAAGGTAAATGCTAGCTGTGATTATATTATCATCATTTGCTGGGCTATTTAAAATACCTTCCTTTATCATCTCTTTGGGATCAATGTTTGGAATGCAACTGTTCTTCCTGAGAGAAACCAGAATTATCTCTGTAAAATAAGATTATAATTGGCTACTATGATTTTAAAACCTCCCCATTATGCAAAGAACAAAGTCAAGACTCCCCACAAAGCTGTGTAGACTAATGGGAATGATTGATATTATATAACAGCCTTATCACCAGGCTTCCCTGGTGGCTCAGAGGGTAAAACGTCTGCCTGGAATGCGGGAGACCCGAGTTCGATCCCTGGGTTGGGAAGATCCCCTGGAGAAGAAAATTGGCAACCCACTCCAGTACTCTTGCCTGGAGTATCCCATGGAGGGAGGAGCCTGGTAGGCTACAGTCCATGGGGCCCGCAAAGAGTCAGACACGACTGAGTGAATTCACTCACTTATCGTCAGATAATAGCTAACTTTGCACCATAGATGATGCTAACGTGGGCACATGACAGGCAAGATCCATGATCTGTAAGGAGCCTGCATCCTGTGCTGTGACTGCCTTGAATCCTGACTTGCTCTCTTGCATCTGCTTTTAGGTCAAGCCGCCTTCTGTTTGGAACATACACTTGCCTCCTTTGTATGTCTAGTGAGCGTGAACTCACCCTTCTAATAAGTTCCAACTACTCCAACCTTCCTTCTTTCCACCTATTCAGGTAGACTCTTAATTGTGAAGCCTTTCCTGTGATTAAAGTTTATGGAACCTTTTGCTTATTACTGTTCCCACAGCACTTTATGTATGTTTCTAATATGACACTGAACACTCTAAAGTGTTCTTGGTTGGTTATTTATGTATATACTCTCCTTCCTCAACTCAACATTATAAAGTAACTGAGAACAGTGGGGTGGAAGTTGGGAGGAGACAGATTTAGGTTAAGTACTGCCTCAGGTGGGGAGGAGAAACCCCACTGGAATGCAAAAGTATGAAGTTAAGAAACACCTGGAGTAACAGGCAAATTTGGTCTTGGAATATGGAATGAAGCAGGGCAAAAACTAATAGAGTTTTGCCAAGAAAATGCACTGGTCATAGCAAACACCGTCTTCCAACAACACAAGAGAAGACTCTACACATGGACATCACCAGATGGTCAACACTGAAATCAGATTGATTATATTCTTTGCAGCCGAAGATGGAGAAGCTCTATACAATCAACAAAAACAAGACCAGGAGCTGACTGTGGCTCAGATCATGAACTCCTTATTACCAACCTCAGACTTAAATTGAAGAAAGTAGGGGAAACCATTAGACCATTCAGGTATGACATAAATCAAATCCCTTATGATTATACAGTGGAAGTGAGAAATAGATTTAAGGGGCTAGATCTGATAGATAGAGTGACTGGATAACTATGGATGGAAATTCGTGACATTGAACAGGAGACAGGAGTCAAGACCATCCCCATGGAAAAGAAATGCAAAAAAGCACAATGGCTGTCTGAGGAGGCCTTACAAATAGCTCCAAAAAGAAGATAAGTGAAAAGCAAAGGAGAAAAGGAAAAATATAAGCATCTGAATGCAGAGTTCCAAAGAATAGCAAGAAGAGATAAGAAAGCGTTCCTCAGAGATCAATGCAAAGAAATAGAGGAAAACAACAGAATGGGAAGGACTAGAGATCTCTTCAAGAAAATTAGAGATACCAAGGGAACATTTCATGCAAAGATGGGCTCGATAAAGGACAGAAATGGTATGGACCTAACAGAAGCAGAAGATATTAAGAGGTGGCAAAAATACAGAGGAGAACTGTACTAAAAAGAGCTTCACGACACAGATAATCACGATGGTTTGATCACTCACCTAGAGCCAGACATCCTGGAATGTGAAGTCAAGTGGGCCTTAGAAAGCATCACTACAAACAAAGCTAGTGGAGGTGATGGCATTCTAGTTGAGCTATTTCAAATCCTGAAAGATGATGCAGTGAAAATGCTGCACTCAATATGCCAGCAGATTTGGAAAACTCAGCAGTGGCTGCAGGACTGGAAAAGGTCAGTTTTTATTCCAATCCCCAAGAAAGGCAATGACAAAGAATGCTCAAACTACCACACAATTGTACTCATCTCACACGCTAGTAAAGTAATGCTCAAAATTCTCCAAGCCAGGCTTCAGCAATACGTGAACTGTGAAGTTTCAGATGTTCAAGCTGGTTTTAGAAAAGGCAGAGGAACCAGAGATCGAATTGCCAATATCCACTGGATCATGGAAAAAGCAAGAGAGTTCCAGAAAATACATCTACTTCTGCTTTATTGACTATGCCAAAGCCTTTGACTGTGTGGATCACAATAAACTGTGGAAAATTCTGAGAGAGATGGGAATACCCGAGCACCTGACCTGCCTCTTGAGAAACCTATATGCAGGTCAGGAAGCAAGAGTTAGAACTGGACATGGAACAACAGACTGGTTCCAAATAGTAAAAGAAGTCCATCAAGGCTATATATTGTCACCCTGCTTATTTAACTTCTATGCAGAGTACATCATGAGAAACGCTGGACTGGAAGAAACACAAACTGGAATCAAGATTGCCAGGAGAAATATCAATAACCTCAGATATGCAGATAACACTACCGTTATGGCAGAAAGAGAAAATGATCTAAAAAGCCTCTTGATGAAAGTGAAAGAGGAGAGTGAAAAAGTTGGCTTAAAGCTCAACATTCAGAAAACTAAGATCATGGCATCTGGTCCCATCACTTCATGGGAAATAGATGGGGAAACAGTGTCAGACTTTATTTTTCTGGGCTCCGAAATCACTGCAGATGGTGACTGCAGCCATGAAATTAAAAGATGCTTACTCCTTGGAAGGAAAGTTATGACCAACCTAGATAGCATATTGAAAAACAGAGACACTACTTTGCCAACAAAGGTCCATCTAGTCAAGGCTATGGTTTTTCCAGTGGTCATGTATGGATGCGAAAGTTGGACTGTGATGAAAGCTGAATGCCAAAGAATTGATGCTTTTGAACTGTGGTGTTGGAGAAGACTCTTGAGAGTCCCTTGAGAGATCAGCCCTGGGATTTTTTTTGGAAGGAATGATGCTAAAGCTGAAACTCCAGCACTTCGGCCACCTCATGCGAAGAGCTGACTCATTGGAAAAGATTCTGATGCTGGGAGGGATTGGGGGCAGGAGGAAAAGGGGACGACAGAGGATGAGATTGCTGGATGTCATCACTGACTAGATGGACGTGAGTCTGAATGAACTCCCAGAGTTGTGATGGCCAGGGAGGCCTGGTGTGCTGCGATTCATGGGGTCTCAAAGAGTCGGACACTACTGAGCAACTGAACTCAAGTGAACTAACCGCCTCAGGTATTTTACTTATATTTACTTTTAATCCTTCCAATGGCTATAAGGATTAGTGAGTCTGAAGGAATTTTAGGAGGTAAAGTTACCTGTTATAATTATGGACTATAAAAATGGAACATAACTTTCAATTGAGATTAATTATTTTTTCAAAATCACTGAATGTACTAAACATTTAAATATAACTGCCATGTTTGTAATACCAAAATTTTTATTATTTCTCCAATGACACTTTTTACAGAAATAGAAAAAAATTCTAAAATTTGTATGAAATCACAAAAGACTCTGAACTACCAGTGTAATCCTGAGAAATAAGAATTGGAAAAAAAAATTGGAGGCATCCTATGTCCAGATTTCAAACTATATTACAAAGTTATAGTAATCAAAACAGTATGGCACTGACATTTAAAAAAAGACACAGAGGTTAATGAAACAAAATCAAAAGCTCAGAAAAAACCTTCACAAATATGGTCATTTAATATTTGATAAGGAAGTTAAGAGTATTTAAATAAGAAAGGATAGTTTGCAATAAATGATGTTGGAAAAACTGAATAGAAATGTCTTTTGAATGATTCACATGTCTATTATTTCTGCCAAGAATTAGATCTTTTATCCTGATGACAAAAACCTGTGTTTTGAGTGACCCCTTTGCACCAGGCAACCATTTTCAATATTGTCCCCAGAGGTCCAAAATTGCATATATTGTGTCTTTGAATTGTTTTGGGGGAAGAATTAGAGCTCTTTTATCTTTAACCTCTTTAACTAGAGAAGCTATACTTTTGTTTGTCTTATAGATTGAGGTTCCTTGGTGTTTAAAAATAAAGTATATAGTTTAAAATGTTTAAAATTTGTTGATCTACTGAATCTTTAAAGCTTGAAACCTCATCATACTCCCCAATCTTTCACCACAAGCCACCCACAGATAAACAGTTCAATATTTTAATTTAGTTCAAATTTAATTTTTCATGCAAAAATGTTGTTAAAAGTATAGAAGATCAAAGTGTTTCAGATGAAAGACTTTTCCAAATTACAGTTTCATGGCAGGTTGGCCTAAGAGCTCTGAAAATGAAACTCAGCAGGGCTGAGAGGAAGAAAACTCATTCCAGATCCCAATTTTGATTTGGCAAACAACTGCGTCTCAAACCCCATGGCCTCCTCCCAGGTGGGGCCACAACTGGTGGAGAAGATACACTCTCTGGATTTTTTTTTTTTTTTCCACTCTCTCTTCCATGGAAAGTCTTTCTCCTTTTTATGGGTGTGTACAATTTGCCACTATTGATCTAAGGCTTAGCTTGGAAAGGAATTTATTCCTGTCTATGGGGTTGAGCCTCCCTGAGGACAATATTTTTATGAATGGTCACCTGCTGATACCCTACCAAAAACTAGTTCTTCAGGCCAAAATGTGTTCATCCCATCCTCAGGGGCAGAGACATTGAACAAACATTGCTTGTTTGTTCCAGAGAACTGGCAGTTCATGCATTCTCCTTGTCAAAAGTGGAGGAGACAGTTATTATTTTTCTAGCTACCTGAGATGATGAATGAATAAACTCTCACCTATTTGAAAAAAAAAAAAAAAAGCTATTTTCCCTTTATTAATCAGGTCCAGACTTTGTTCTTTTTTATGGCTGCATACTCTTCCATTGAGTATGTATACCACAATTTCTTTATTCATTTATCCATTAATATGTTGTTTCCACACTGAACATGGAGGTGCATGTATCCTTATATCTTTTCAAGTTAGTGTTTTTAGTTTTTTTTTCTTCAAATAAGTACTCAGAAGTGGAATTGCTAGATCATATAGTAGTTTAGTCTTAATTATTTGAGGAACCTCCATATTGTTTCCATAGTAAATGCATCAATTATATTTCCATCAACAGTACACGAGTTCTCTTTTCTCTATATCTTAAGCAATACTTGTTATCTCTTATCTTTTGGTATTAGCCATTCTAACAGCTGCTGCTCCTGCTGCTGTTAAATTGCTTCAGTCATGTCCGACTCTGTGCGACCCCATAGATGGCAGCCCACCAAGCTCCCCCGTCCCTGGGATTCTCCAGGCAAGAATATTGGAATGGGTTGCCATCTCCTTCTCCAATGCATGAAAGTGAAAAGTCAAAGTGAAGTTGCTTAGTCGTGTCTGACTCTTAGCGACCCCATGGACTACAGCCTACCAGGCTCCTCCGTCCATGGAATTTTCCAGGCAAGAGTACTGGAGTGGGTTTCCATTGCATTCTAACAGGTATGAAATGATATCTCATTGTGGTATGATTTGCATTTCTCTGATGATTAACAGTGCAGTCCATCTTTTCTTATACCTTCTTAACATCTGTGTATCTTCTTTTTTTTAATTTATTTTTTATTTATTTTTTTTTTAAAATTTTAAGATCTTTAATTCTTACATGCGTTCCCAAACATGACCCCCCCCACCTCCCTCCCCACAACATCTCTCTGGGTCATCCCCATGCACCAGCCCCAAGCATGCTGCACCCTACGTCAGACATGGACTGGCGATTCATTTCTTACATGATAGTATACATGTTAGAATTCCCATTCTCCCAAATCATCCCACCCTCTCCCTCTCCCTCTGAGTCCAAAAGTCTGTTATACACATCTGTGTCTTTTTTCCTGTCTTGCATACAGGGTCGTCGTTGCCATCTTCCTAAATTCCATATATATGTGTTAGTATACTGTATTGGTGTTTTTCTTTCTGGCTTACTTCACTTTGTATAATTGGCTCCAGTTTCATCCATCTCATCAGAACTGATTCAAATGAATTCTTTTTAACGGCTGAGTAATACTCCATTGTGTATATGTACCACAGCTTTCTTATCCATTCATCTGCTGATGGACATCTAGGTTGTTTCCATGTCCTGGCTATTATAAACAGTGCTGCGATGAACATTGGGGTACATGTGTCTCTTTCAGTTCTGGTTTCCTCGGTGTGTATGCCCAGCAGTGGGATTGCTGGGTCATAAGGTAGTTCTATTTGCAATTTTTAAAGGAATCTCCACACTGTTCTCCATAGTGGCTGTACTAGTTTGCATTCCCACCAACAGTGTAGGAGGGTTCCCTTTTCTCCACACCCTCTCCAGCATTTATTGCTTGCAGATTTTTGGATCGCAGACATTCTGACTGGTGTGAAATGGTACCTCATTGTGGTTTTGATTTGCATTTCTCTAATAATGAGTGATGTTGAGCATCTTTTCATGTGTTTGTTAGCCATCCGTATGTCTTCTTTGGAGAAATGTCTATTTAGTTCTTTGGCCCATTTTTTGATTGGGTCGTTTATTTTTCTGGAATTGAGCTGCATAAGTTGCTTGTATATTTTTGAGATTAGTTGTTTGTCAGTTGCTTCATTTGCTATTATTTTCTCCCATTCAGAAGGCTGTCTTTTCACCTTGCTTATATTTTCCTTTGTTGTGCAGAAGCTTTTAATTTTAATTAGATCCCATTTGTTTATTTTTGCCTTTATTTCCAGAATTCTGGGAGGTGGATCATAGAGGATCCTGCTGTGATTTATGTCTGAGAGTGTTTTGCCTATATTCTCCTCTAGGAGTTTTATAGTTTCTGATCTTACATTTAGATCTTTAATCCATTTTGAGTTTATTTTTGTGTACGGTGTTAGAAAGTGATCTAGTTTCATTCTTTTACAAGTGGTTGACCAGTTTTCCCAGCACCACTTGTTAAAGAGATTGTCTTTACTCCATTGTATATTCTTGAATAGATGCAGAGAAGGCCTTTGACAAAATTCAACATCCATTTATGATAAAAACTCTCCAGAAAGCAGGAATAGAAGGAACATACCTCAACATAATAAAAGCTATATATGACAAACCCACAGCAAACATTATCCTCAATGGTGAAAAATTGAAAGCATTTCCCCTAAAGTCAGGAACAAGACAAGGGTGTCCACTTTCACCGCTACTATTCAACATAGTTCTGGAAGTTTTGGCCACAGCAATCAGAGCAGAAAAAGAAATAAAAGGAATCCAAATTGGAAAAGAAGAAGTAAAACTATCACTGTTTGCAGATGACATGATCCTCTACATGGAAAACCCTAAAGACTCCACCAGAAAATTACTAGAGCTAATCAATGAATATAGTAAAGTTGCAGGATATAAAATCAACACACAGAAATCCCTTGCATTCCTATACACAAATAATGAGAAAGTAGAAAAAGAAATTAAGGAAACAATTCCATTTACCATTGCAACGAAAAGAATAAAATACTTAGGAATATATCTACCTAAAGAAACTAAAGACCTATATATAGAAAACTATAAAACACTGATGAAAGAAATCAAAGAGGACACTAATAGATGGAGAAATATACCATGTTCATGGATCGGAAGAATCAATATAGTGAAAATGAGTATACTACCCAAAGCAATTTACAAATTCAATGCAATCCCTATCAAGCTACCAGCCACATTTTTCACAGAACTAGAACAAATAATTTCAAGATTTGTATGGAAATACAAAAAACCTCGAATAGCCAAAGCAATCTTGAGAAAGAAGAATGGAACTGGAGGAATCAACTTGCCTGACTTCAGGCTCTACTACAAAGCCACAGTCATCAAGACAGTATGGTACTGGCACAAAGACAGACATATAGATCAATGGAACAAAATAGAAAGCCCAGAGATAAATCCACACACATATGGACACCTTATCTGTGTATCTTCTTTACATATTTTGGATATTAGCTTATTATCAGATATATGAAAATTCTTCTATTCAGTAGGTTGTCTTTTCATTTTGTTGATGGTTTTATTTGCTTTTCAAGATTTTCAGTTTGATGAAGACCTACTTGTTTATTTTTGTTTTTTGCATATTTTTGCATATTTAAGCAGATTTTTCTAATAATGGGGATGGTTAAATGTCTGCTAAGGAAGGCTCAGTTTCTTACCTAGTTCTTCTTAAATCAATACCTATAATTTAACTGAGTAATTAAAATTTTCCCAAAAGGGCCAAAGTAGAGAGGGGTATAGTAATAAATCAGTCAAATTTGGTTCCAACAATAAATATTCAGAGAAAGTATCCATAGATAAGGACTTTGAGGAGAATGTAGCATGTACTCAGAATGATTGGTGCTGCCAGCAAGACTTATTTTCTTGGAAGAAAGCATGAGAACAATGACGGGAATCTAGTCCCAAGAAAATGAGAGTACATTTAGGGCCTCACAGTAAATACATATTCAGGGTGATGTGATAGAGGCACCAATGTTAGGACTGAGGTATAGTTATGTTGTTAGGAGTTCCCACATACTCACTACTTCTTCATATGCTGGCATTGTATAAGGAAAGAAAAATAGCAGTAAGTCGTGTCTGACTCTTGCGATCCCACAAACTGTAGCCCACCAAGTTCCTCTGTCCATGGAATTCTCCAGGCAAGAATACTGGAGTGGGTTGCCATTTCCTTCTCCAGGGGTCTTCCTGGCCCAGGAATTGAACCCAGGCTTCCTGCATTGCAGGCAGATGCTTTACCAACTGAGCTACACAGGGCTAGAGAATACACTGTAAAGTGACATATTCAGTCCCATAGAAAAGACAAAGATTACTATTTAACTTTGATTAAACCAGCATTTTCCAGACTAAACTTTAGCTATAGATGCTGTGTGCATGTGTGTGTGTGTGTGTGTGTGTATGAATATGCATGAGCTATAAATATTAACAGCTCATAAAATTAGTATGAATCTGAGTACATTTTGGAAATGTTGACCTAGAAGTTCTGTGTTTTACCTGTTTTGTGGCCTGGACCTAAAACTCTAACCCAATAAGGGGGTCTGAAAGGCTTCAGCTATGGAGATCACACTGCTCAAGGGACAAGAAACTTGTTACATGACTTGAGTTGAAGTTCATATACAGGAATCAGTATAAGGGCTTGGCATATACTGAGAAGATATTAATAAGGGAATTAAAAGGTGATGGAAAGAAGGGAATGTTTTTCTATTAGTAGACTGAATGGTTACAGCTAGTAATAGTTGGATGTTATAGGAAAGAGGAAATACAACTTTGAGTATAAAATTGTACCAAAGGATGATACAATATAGGATGGACTGGAGGAATAGGAGGTGGAAGACTGAGCAGGCGAATGATATATTATTGCACTAGTTAAGCATGAGGTGATATTGGTCTGAACTTGGGTGATCATATTGTGATGGGTGATTACAAATTGTATAAATTATGAATAGTAGGCTAAAGGGAATAGTTAAAAATCTCCCTTCCAACAGATACATCACTAAAATAATTTAAAGTTTTATTCTGGCTTTGCTTACCACAAACAGCCAAACTTTAAGAGGTTCTCCCACATTTAGAGATTGAGAGAATTAGGAGAAACCAGCAGAGGAAATTGAGAAGTAGCCAATACAGTGCCAACATGGGGTAAACCAAGAGAGAGTGATGTCTTAGGAACTAAGTGCTTCAACAAAGAAATTACATATTGTGACAAACACTACAGAGAAGTTATGTAAGATGAGAACTGAAGATGAAATTTAGCAACATGAAGATCATTGGAGAGGTTCACAGGACCTATTTCTGTGAAGGGATGGGGACAAAAATCAGACTAAGGATGGTTCAAGAGAACATCAAGAAGAGGAAGTAAAGTATGAATATCCCTTCCAATGAGTTTTACTAAAAGAGAGAAGAGAATTCAGGCATTAAAAGAGAGATATAGGGTTCAGTTCAGTTCAGTTCAGTCTCTCAGTCATGTCCGACTCTTTGCAACCCCATGAATTGCAGCACACCAGGCCTCCCTGTCCATCATCAACTCCCAGAGTTCACCCAGATTAACCTCCATCGAGTCAGTGATGCCATCCAGCCATCTCATCCTCTGTCGTCCCCTTCTCCTCCTGCCCCGAATCCCTCCCAGCATCAGAGTCTTTTCCAATGAGTCAACTCTTCGCATGAGGTGGCCAAAGTACTGGAGTTTCAGTTTTAGCATCATTCCTTCCAAAGAAATCCCAGGGCTGATCTCCTTCAGAGGAGACTGGTTGGATCTCCTTGCAGTCCAAGGGGCTCTCAAGAGTCTCCTCCAACACCACAGTTCGAACGCATCAATTCTTCAGCTAGGAAAAGGTTTTATAAAATAATGTCTTATCAAACATGTTGAATTACTGGTGGAGACCATCCAGTAGAAGGGTAAATATTATTGATAGAGTAGAGAGAGGAGTGATTTCAGGAGCCTCATCCCTGAGCATCTGACTTCACCTAAGATAAGAAACATAGGCAGTTTGCTCAGTTTCCTCAAGGCAGAATGCATGGGCACAGGTGTAATTTCAGACGTGTAATTTCAAGGTGGGTACATGTGGAAGTTCTTTTCTCATTGCTTGGTTTTTTGTTTGTTTGTTTGTTTTTCCCCAGTGAAATAGTCAAGAGCTGAGATTGTGGTGCGGAAGTGATATTAATGAGATATTAGAAGAAAGAAAATAAGTTAAATGATTATTTAGGAAAATCAGTAAATTCCCAACTTTATTAGACTCTTCTTTTGATCCTTTAGGCATCTCAGCATAATGTGCAATATCTTGCTAGCCCATAGAAAACCTCTTCTTTTTGTCTTTGGCTACCACACTGTAAGGATTAACTTTCTCTATGGGGCTTCCTGAGTGGTGCAGTAAACAATCCACCTGTCAATGCAGGTAGATATAAGAGATGCAGGTTCCATCCCTGAGTTGGGAAGATACCCTCTAGGAGGGCTCCAAAACCACTCAAGTATTCTTGACTGGTGAATCCCATGGACAGAGGAGCCTGGCAGGTTGCATTCCATAGGGCTGCAAAGAGTCAGACAAGACTGAAGTGATGGCATACATGCACACACATCAGTCTATATATGGGCTAGACTGAGAGATGTGGATACACTGGATATGTTAGTGATTAAGTTTCCTTTCAAAATGATTTATCTAAGTAGTGAAGGTGAGGCAGAAGGTTAGCCAAAAAGTTCCTTTGGATTTTTCCATTACATCTTACAAAGGATTTAAACAGAATTTTTTTGCCAACTTAATACTTTTATATATCATGTAAACTGGCTCCCAGGGAGCTGCCTACCTGGTTCACTCCTTGAGTGAGATCTGATACAAATGAATGCTCATAGTAAGAAATGTTTGAAATAGCATATCAGGGACATTAAAGTTGGAAGTTGCAGTGAGACAGGACTTCCCTGGAGGCTCAGATGGTAAAATTCCACCTGCAGTGAAGAAGGCTTGGGTTTGACTCCTGGGTTAGGAAGATCCTCTAGAGGAGGGCATGGCAACCCACTCCATTATTCTTGCGTGGAGAATCTCCATGGACAAAGGAGTCTGTTGGGCTACATTCCATGGGATTGCAAAAAATCTAACATGACTGAGCAACTAAGCACATCCATACACATACACACACACCACACACACACACACACACACACACACACACACACACATAGCAGTGAGACAGAATCAAAAGATAAGGGTTCTGGCCTGGCCCCTGTTACTGCTCACCTTTTCATCTGCAACTTGTGAGCAAAGGACTTATTCTTATGGGAAACTCTGTCTCATCTAGAGTTGAATTAGATAATCTTTAATAGAAGTCTAAATTCTAAAATAGGCATTTTCATTATCAATCATGGGTGTATTACCTAAGGAGATTACCTAAAGAAAAAGGAACTATAATGAAGTGTGGAACAATATTACTTATAATCTATCTTGACACAAATGTTGAGATCATCTTATCAGGCTTTTTGCTCAGGACACCTCTGACATACTAGCTCATTTATCAGATCCAGATTCTTCAGGTAGCTCAGGTAGCAGTGGCCAATCTGCTTTGAGATCTATCAGAAATGAGAAAGAGAAAAATCACCTCTGTACTTATGTTATTCTTTCCCAGAAGGACAGTTTTAATCTTATATTCTTGGTCTTTGCCAGAAAGAGCACTCTCTGGTTTCTCTGACTGTCCATGGAACTATGTGTGATCACATACATACACATTCACACATACACATACACTTACACATCTGTCTCCTGTGCATCTGCCCCTGTGCACTAAGTGTACCTTTCAGAGGGTATATGATACTTGAATCATTAACATGTTACATTGTAACGAATTAGACTGAATTTATTAGAATTCATAGTGTTCCTCTTTAAGAATTTTCCAGTTTGTTGTCAATGCTAAAGAAAATCTACCCTGAATATTCACTGGAAGGACTAATGGTGAAGCTGAAGTTCAAGTCATCATCAGATGAGAAAAGTCAATGCATTGGAAAAGACCCTGATACTGGGAAAGACTGAGGAGAAGGAGGTGAGAGAGAATGAGATGATTGGATGGTGTCACTGACTCAATGGACATGAGTTTGAACAAATTCCAGGAGGTAGTGAAGGACAAGGAAACCTGATGTAGTACAGTTGATGGGGTCGCAAAGAGTTGGACATGACTTAGCAACTGAACAACAACAACACAATCAAGCATGTTCTGGTAATAATAAATAATAACATAAATGAACTTGCCAGATCCTAGAACAAATAGAAATCAATTAATGTGTGCCAACTGACCTGGATATTTGTTATTGAGCCATGTTTTATGTCTTGATTGGCTCAAAATGAGTGGTCTACCTCACAATCCAGGTAAAATGTCTGTGATAGTGTCTCCTTTTCCTTATGCTCTGTCCTACTCAACAATGATTCTTGAACAATACATTTTAACAGATAATGGGATAGACTATCTTCAATTGTGTGGGCCTTCAGGAGAATGTTGTTAAGGACCCATCTTGGGGAGGGGAGCAGAGCTAATACCTTAGTGATTATTTTGCAAATACACATTGGTTAAATTATAACAGAATTAATGTAAAATTTAGTATTACAGTAAGATGATTATCAAAAGAGATCACAGTGGTGAATGACCTATTTAAATGAGACTGAAAGTGAAAAGTGAAAGTGTAGTCACTCAGTCGTGTTGGACTGTTTGCAACCCCATGGACTATAGAAACCCTAAGGACTGTAGTGACCCCATGAACTGTAGCCCATCAGGCTCCTCTGTCCTTGGAATTCTCTAGACTAGAATACTGGAGTGGATTGCCATTTCCTTCTCCAGGGGATCTTCCTGACTTTGGGATCTAACCTGCATCTCTAGTGACCAAACCTGGATCTCCCACAATGCAGGCAGGTTCTTTACCATCTGAGCCACAAACAAGCACATTTAAGTGAGTACCAGAAGGAATTAGAGCTTGAACTAGAGTTATTAATCCCAGTCAGTTTGCAAGGCTCCATTTTTATGCAGATTAAGCTATATTTGAGGTTAATAAATCAGCATGACATACTCTGTGATAAGAGCCAAATTTCTTTTCCTTTCTTTATTTCATGTACATGTGGTCAGGGCCACAGTTGAGTGGATATAGCCCAGAGAGAATATCCAGCAATGGGCAGCAGTGATTAAGACTAGCGTGGCAGATGATCATTTGGTTCACATTGCTGGTCTGACTTCCTTTTCTTAACAATCACAGCCAGTGAACCTTAAAACTGCCAATAATTGTAGAATTATTTATGTGTTTGATTGTATTGGAACCTCATGATCTCTTTGCTCCTACTGCTTTTACTTAGGAATTACTTGTCTTTCCAAGATATTCTTTTTTTCCTCTTCATAAAAGTCTCCTGGTGTCAGTAATATATACTTTCTTTCATAAATTAAGCAAAACCCAATTAAATATTTCTGGAAAAAAATCTAAGTGCTCTATGTAGATAGAACCTCAGATGAAACAGTTGTGAACCTGAAGCATAAATTCTTCCATTTGCCCAATTGAAAACAACTGATTCCAGAACATGCGATGGAGTGGAATGATAGATAATGCAGCTGGGAGTAAGGTCAGCTAATGTAGCTTTACACTAACCGGCTCTCTGACCTTGAACAAATCACTAAAATTAAAACATATAGTACAGCACATTGTGCATGATAGGCTCTCATGAATATTTAATATTCAGTGGCGTGAACTTAACTTCTCTGATCCCAGATGTCCTTCTAAATTAGGCAGCATATAGTATATGGGTAGAAAAGTGTGATAACTGCATTTGACCCGCTTGCCTTGGAAAATAGGCCTGCTTGCTTTCAGTAGTGTTAACTAATGTTCTGGATGAACAACTACTTGGCTTAATTCAATATTATTTAATGTTTTAAAGTTTTGAAAATATTTTTATCTCTCTCATAGCTAGGTATTCCTTGCAGTGAGAATCCTTATTTGCTTGATGAAGAAGCACAAAGGCAGAGATTATTGGATTCTCCAAAGTCAATCCTCACATCATGAGGGCTAGAATTTAGAGCTTTCATGTCTAGAACCGCATTGTCTTGCACCATTACTAACACAATTTGTAACTGCTTCCTTGCCAACTTAGAGGGTGATACTATTTGTTGAAAAACAAAGACAAAAAATGTTGCCAAGCAGGATTAGCCTGTAGGTCTGGAGGCCATGGACACCTGGAAGTTGAAATTCAGGTTTGTCACAGTGCCCCTCACCTCACTGTTGCTTGGCTGCACCTCTTGTCACTTACCGTAATGCTTACTGACCCACAGAGCAGTGAATGGGTTGGAGATAGAAAGAAATTGGCTTGATCCCCAGAATTATCATACATGGTGTGGTATGACCCGATTATATCACAAGTAGTAAGTCTCACAGATGGAAATAACCTGGAGCCTGGCCAGGATAGGGGAGGAACCACATGGTTGGTAAATACTGGATGTTCTCACTGCAGCAAGAAATAGCCTCCTAGCCGTGTACCATCTTGGGAGCTGGCATTATTACCAAAGCTAAGAACAGGCCTGCTTGCATGCATAGGAGGTGACTCTCTAAGGTCTATTTTAAGTCTTCCCACTAAATATATGACATCCCTGTGACATGGGTAGTTGAGATTCCTTTATTGAAAAACAAAAACTTGGTTCTATAGCTGGAAGTTAGGCTTAAAGTGCAAGACCACTGCACAGAAAAAATGTGAAATTTATACTCATTTATCAGGCAGTATATATAATTGATTGCACTGACTTCAGAAGGAAGGGGTATAGTGGAATTCTCACACACACAAACACACACATGCATCCTCTTCACCTACCACACTCACAAACACATATTTCTACATATTCTTTTGACTTTTCTTATATTGTTTCTTCTACCTAGAATCTTATCATGGATAATTTCTAGTCAGTTTTCAAGGCAGTGATCCTAGATCACCTGCTTTGTGCAACCTTTCTTGATTCTCTGCCTGAGCTGAGTTTATTCTCCTCTTCTGAATTTCCTGAATACTCCCACACATACTGCAACTATGGCATATGTGACACTGTATTTTCATATAGTGTTTTTCTCACATATGCTCATAAAAGATATCATTATGAGAGCATAATTTTATTTTTACATTTTAAATGTTTTTTTTAAATTTATTAAATGTATTATTGTGAAATATTATGACTAGAATAACATTTTTAAGGCTAATGATAAAGGGACACAAGACATCTTTATATTAATTGATACTTTTTTGTTCTACCTTTATTTTGCAATGGGAATTTTATAACATTGTTCTGAGTATTAATGAGATTGATGTCCAAGTGCTGTTGTGCTACTCTGAGCCATTTGCATAATGCAAGGAAAATATCTGAAATAAAGAAGTCATGAAGACTTATCAGAGAGATAGGAGGACTCGCTAAACTGAGAGCCAAGGTTTCCTTTTTCCTCAAGGTCAAGTGTTGTCTAGATCTCCTTAAAGATCCATCTGGGTTTCCTGATGGCCTGTAAGGGCCAGATTTAAATTTAAAATATTCATAGTATAGCTATTTCAGTGATATGTACAGGGAAGAGACAGCTATTGAGATGCTTGTAGATGAGGTAGACATTCCAGTATAAGGGCAAGGCAAAGAAATGACCACTGGAAGGAAAGGAGCTAAGTTTATCCCCCAAAGAAATCATTATCCTGTTCCTTGGTGGTTATGCCTATGAAATCCACTATCTAAGTGACCCTCTTCTCCTTAAGACAGCTAAATCTATGTTCTTCAGGTACAAAGATTTGGCTGGTCTCATACCCTGGTACCAGCTCCTTTCCAAATTGTATTTCTGAAATTCCTAAAAGCCCAAGTCTAAACCTGACCACAATACCAATGCTAAAGTAACTAGTCATAATTATTCTTCCTAGTCCTCTGACATTACTCCAAAACTCATTCTATGAGCCAGCTCATTATGTTGCCACCCTTACTATTCTCTTGATAGTAAGGACTGTTATCCATACTTTATGCATTGTGACTAGAGAATGAGTGTGTAAAATAATATTTGAGCCCCTTGGCTCAAATATTTGTTGCTGTTCAGTTGCTAAGTTGTGTCTGAATCTTTGCAACCCCATAAACTGCAGCATGCCAGACTTCCCTGTACTTCATTTTCTCCAAGAGTTTGCTCAAACTCAAGTCCATTGAATCAATGATGCCATCCAAGGATCTCATCTTCTATCGCCCCCTTCTCCTCTTGCCCTTGATCTTTTCCAACATCAGGGTCTTTTCCAATGAGTTAGCTCTTTCAATCAGGTGACCAAAGTATTGGAGCTTCAGCTTCAGCTTCAGCATCAGTCCTTTCAATGAATATTTAGGGTTGATTTCCATTAAGGTTGACTGGTTTGATCTCCTTGCTGTTCATGGGTCTTAGAGTCTTCTCCAGCACCACAGTTCAAATGCATTAATTCTTTGGTGCTCAACCTTCTTTATCGTCCAACTCTCACACCTGTACATGACTACTGGAAAAACCATTGCTATGACTATAAGGACCTTTATTGGCAAACTCTGTGTGTGTATGTGTGTGTGTGTGTGTGTGGGTGTGTTAGTCACTGTTGGCACAGTGATGTGGCTCAAATCAATAGCCCACCTAAGAAAGAAATGGAAAATTTTATTTGAGCCAACCTGAGAGACGTCTGGACAATTATATAACTTTTTGAAACAAAGGTTTGTTCATCAATGATATATATATTTTTTAAAACATCTACTTCTGCTTTATTGACTGTGTCAAAGTCTTTGACTGCGTGGATCACAACAAACTGTGGAATTTTTTTTTAAGGCTTTTAATTTGTTTATTTTTTATGGAAGGATAATTGCTTTACTCTATTTTCTTGTTTTCTGTCAAATCGCAACATGAATCAACCATGCTGCTGCTGCTGCTAAGTCACTTCAGTCGTGTCCAACTCTATGTGACCCCATAGATGGCAGCCCACTGGGCTCATACATCCCTGGGATTCTCCAGGCAAGAACACTGGAGTGGGTTGCCATTTCCTTCTCCAATGCATGAAAGTGAAAAGTGAAAGGGAAGTCGCTCAGTCATGTCTGACTCCATGACCCCATGGACTGCAGCCCACCAGGCTCCCCCATCCATGGGATTTTCCAGGCAAGAGTACTGGAGTGGGTTGCCATTGCCTTCTCCGTGAATCAACCATAGGTATACATATATCCCCTTCCTTTTGAAACTCCCTCCCATCTCCCTCCCCATCCCACCCCACTAGATTGATACAGAGACCCTACTTTAGTTTCCTGAGCCATACAACAAATTCCAGTTGGCTATCTAATTTACATACAGTAATGTAAGTTTCCATGTTACTTTTTCCATACATCTCATTCTCTCCTCTCCTCTCCTCATGTCCATAAGCCTATTCTCTATGTCTGTTTCTCTATTGTTTCCCTATAAATAAATTCTTCAGTTTCATTTTTCTAGATTCCATATATATGTGTTAGAATATGGTATTTATCTTTCCCTTTATGACTCACTTCACTCTGTATAATAGGTTCTAGGTTCATCCACTTCATTAGAACTGACTCAAAGGTATTCCTTTTTATGGCGAGTAATATTCCATTGTGTATATATACCACAACTTCTTTATCCATTCATCTGTCGATGGACATCTGATTGCTTCCCATATTATAGCTATTGTAAATAGTGCTGCAGTGAACAATGGGATACATGTGTCTCTTTCAATTTTGGTTTTCCTGAGGGTGTATGCCTAGGAGTGGTAATGCTGGGTCATATGGTGCTTTCATTCCTAGATTTTAATGAATCTCCATACTATCTTCCATAGTGGCTGTATCAATTTACATTCCCACCAACAGTGCAAGAGCGTTCCCTTTTCTCCATACCCTTTCCAGCATTTATTGTTTGTAGACTTTTTGATGATGGCCATTCTAACTGGTGTGAGGTGATATCTCATTGTAGCTTTGATTTGCATTTCTCTAATAATGAGTGATGTTGAGTATATTTGCAGGCGTTTGTTAGCCATCTATATGTCTTCTTTGGAGAAATGTCTGTATAGGTCTTTTCCCCATTTTTTGATTGGGTTATTTGTTTCTCTGGCATTGAGTTGTACAAACTGCTTGTATATTTTGTAAATTAATCCTTTGTCAGTTTTTTCATTTGCTATTATTTTCTCCCTTTTTGAGGGTTGTCTTTTCACCTTTGTTTATACTTTCCTTTGTGGTGCAAAGCTTTTAAGTTTAATCAGGTACCACTTATTTACTTTTGTTTTTATTTCCATTGTTCTAGGAGGTGGGTCATAGAGGATCTTGCTTTGATTTATGTCACCAAGTTTTCTGCCTATGATTTCCTCTAAGAGTTTTATAGTTTCTGGTCTTACATTTAGGTCTTTAATCAATTTTGAGTTTATCTTTGTTTATGCTGTTAGGAAGAGTTCTTATTTCATTCTTTTACATGTAGCTTTCCAGTTTTCCCAGTGCCATTTATTGAAGAGGCTGTCTTTGCCCCATTGTATATTCTTGCCTCCTTTTTCAAAAATAAGATAGCCATAGGTTTATGGGTTTATTTCTGGGTTTTCTATCTTGTTCCATTGGTCTATATTTCTGTTTTTGTGTCAGTACCATACTGTCTTGATGATTGTAGCTCTGTAGTATAACCTGAAGTCAGGAAGCTTGATTTCTCCAGCTCTTTTCTTCTTTTTCAAGACTGCTTTGGCTATTCTGGGTCTTTTGTGTTTCCATATGAATTGTGAAATTTTTTATTCTAGTTGTGTGAAAAATGTCATTGGTAGTTTGATAGGGATTTCATTAAATCTGTAGATTGCATTTGGCAGTATAGTCGTTTTCAAAATATTGATTTTTCCTACTCAGGAACATGGAATATTTCTCTATCTGTTTATGCCATCTTTGATTTCTTTCATTAGTGCCTTATAATTCTCTGTCTACAGATCTTTTATCTCCTTAGGTAAGTTTTTTCCTAGATATTTAATTCTTTTTGTTGAAGTGGTAAATGGGATTGATTCCTTATTTGGTCTTTCTGATTTTTCATTGTTAGTATATAAAAATGCAAGTGATTCCTGTGTATTGATTTTGTATCATGCAACTTCGCTAAATTTACTGATTAGTTCTAGGAAATTTCTGATATTACCTTTAGGATTTTCTATAATTATATCATGCCATCTGTAAACAGTGAGAACTCTACTTCTTCTTTTCTGACCTAGATTCATTTTATTTCTTTTTATTCTCTGATTGCTGTAGCTAGGACTTCCAGAAATAAGTTGAATAATAGTGGTGAAAGTGTCTTGTTCCTGATCTTAAGGAGAATGCTTTCAGTTTTTCACTATTGAGAATAATGTTTGCTGTAGGCTTGTCATATATGGCCTTTACTATGTTGAATATGTTCCTTCTATGCCCATTTTTTGAAGAGTTGTAATCATAAATGGGTGCTGAATTTTGTCAAAGTCTTTTTCTGAATCTATTGAGATGATCATATGAGTTTTATCTTTCAATTTTTAATATGGTGTATTTGATTTCTGTATATTGAAGAATCCTTGCATCCCTGGGATAAACCCAACTTGATAATGGTGTGTGAGCTTTTTGATGTGTTGCTGAATTCTATTAGCTAAAATTTTGTTGCAGATTTTTGCATCTACATTCATCAGTGATATTGGCCTGTAGTTTTCTTTTTTGTGTGTTTTGTCTTTGTATGGTTTTGGTGTCAGGGTGATCGTGACCTTGTAGAATAAGTTTGGAAGTGTTCCTTCCTCTGTAATTTTTGTAAAGAGTTTTAGAAGGATAGACATTAGGTTTTCTCTAAATGTTTTATAAAATTCTCCTGTGAAGCCATCTGGTCCTGGGCTTTTGTTTTTTGGGAGATTTTTGATCACAGTTTCAATTGCAGTGCTTGTAATTGGATTGCTCATAATTTCTATTTCTTCCAAGTTCAGTCTTGGAGGATTGAACTTTTCTAAGAATCTGTCCATTTCTTTCAGGTTATCTATTTCATTATCATATAGTAGTTCATAATAGTCTGTTATAATCCTTTGCATTTCTTCATTGTCTGTTGTAACCTCTCCATTTTCATTGCTAATTTTGTTGATTTGATTCTTCTCTCTTTTTATCATGGTGAGTTGGCTAAAGGTTTGTCAATTTTGTTTATTTTCTCAAAGAACCAGCTTTTAGTTTTATTAATCTTTACTACTGTTTCTTTCATTTCTATTTCATTTATTTCTACTCGGATCTATATGATTTCTTTCCTTCTACTAATTTTGGAGTTTTTTTCCTTCTTCTTTTTCCAGTTGCTTTAGGAGTAAAGTAAATTTGTCTATTCGATGTTTTTCTTGTTTCTTGAGGTAGGATTGTATTACTATAAACTTCCCTCTTAGAGCTGCTTTTGCTGTATCACACAGGTTTTGAATTGTTGTGTTTTCATCATCATTTGTTTCTAGAAATTTCTTGATTTTCCTTTTTATTTCAATAACCTGTTGGTTATTTAGAAACATGTTGTTTAATCTCCATGTGTTTTTGTTTCTTACAGTTTTTTTTTCTTGTAATTTACATCTAGTCTCACAGCATTGTAGTCAGAGATTCTTGATAAAATTTCAATTTTCTTAAATTGATGTGGTCTATCCTGGAGAATGTTCCATGTTCACTTGAGAAGAAGGTGTATTCTTCTGCATTTGGAAGGAATATTCTGAAGATATCAATGAGATCCATCTCATCTAATGTGTCATTTAAGACTTATGCTTCTTTATTTAATTTCTGTTTTGATGATCTGTCCATTGGTGTCAGTGGGGTGTTAAAGTCTCCTACTATGACTGTGTTACTGTCAATTTCTCCTTTTATGTCTGTTAGTGTTTGTCTCATGTATTGAGGTGCTTCTATGTTGGGTGCATAGATATTTACAATTGTTATGTCTTCTGTTGGATTGATTCCTTTATCATTATGTACCATCCTTCCTTATCTATTGTAATCTTTTTATAAGGTCTATTTTGTCTGATATGAAGATTGCTACTCCAGCTTTCTTTTGCTTCCCATTTTCATGGAATATATTTTTCCATCCTCTCACTTTCAATCTATAGGTGTCTTTAGGTCTGAAGTGAGTTTCTTGTAGACAGCATATATATGGGTCTTGTTTTTGTTTTCAGCCAGTCTGCGTCTTTTGGTTGGAACATTTAATCCATTTACATTTAAAGTAATTACTGATATATATGATTCTATTGAAATTTTCTAATTGTTTGGGGTTGATTTTATAGATCTTTTTTCTTCTGTTGCATTTGTTGACTATATAAATCCCTTTAACATTTGTTGTAAAGCTGGTTTGGTGGTACTGAATTCTCTTAACTTTTGCTTGTCTGAAAAGCTTTTTATTTCTCCATCAATTTTGAATGAGATCCTTGCTGGGTACAGTAATCTTGGTTGTAGATTTTTACCTTTCAATTCTTTAAATATCCTGCCATTCCCTTCTGGCCTGCAGAGTTTCTGCTGAAAGATCAGCTATTAAGCATATGGGGTTTCCCTTGTATGTTACTTGTTGCATCTCCCTTGATGCTGTTCATATTCTTTCTTTGTGTTTAGTCTTTATTTGTTTGATTAGTATGTGTCTTGGTGTGTTTCTCCTTGGGTTTATCCCATATGGGACTCTTTGTGACTCTTGGACTTGTTTGGCTATTTCCTTTTCCATGTTGAGGAAATTTTCAACTATAATCTCTTCAAAAATTTTCTCATACCCTTTCTTTTCCTTGTCTTCTTCTGGGGCCCCTATAATTTGAATGTTGGTGTGTTTGAAATGGCCCAAGAGGTCTCTGAGACTATCCCCAGCTCTCGTCATTCTTTTTACTTTATTCTGCTCTTCAGAAGTTATTTCCAACATTTTATCTTCCAGCTCACTGATTCGTTCTTCTGCTTAAAATATTCTGCTATGTATTCCTTCTAGACTATTTCTAATTTCAGTAATTGTGTTGTTTTTCTCTGTAGGCTTATTCTTTAATTCTTCTAGGTCTTTGTTAATGGATTCTTGCATTTTCTCCATTTTGTTTTCAAGTTTTTTGATCATCTTTACTATCATTATTCTGAATTATTTGTCAGGTAGTTTGCTTATTTCCTCTTCATTTATTTGGATTTTTGTGTTTCTAGTATGTTCCTTCATTTGTGTAGTATTTCTCTGCCTTTCATTTTTTTTAAGTGTTTTTGGTCTTTTTTTCCCAGGCTTCAAAGAAAGTTTAATTCTCTCCTTGAAGAAGGTTGAATTGTTTTCTTCCCTTTGGTTTTTCCTTCTTAGGGTTGGTGTAGGGGTTCAGATAGGGTCAGTTTTGTGTTGAGATTCTGTTTGTTTGTTTGTTTTTCCTCTGATGGGCAAGGCTGAGTGAAGTGGTATTCCTGTCTGCTGATGATTGGGTTTGTATTTTTGTTTTGTTTGTTGTTTAGATGTGGCATCCTGCACAGGCTGCCACTGTTGGTTGGGTGACGCTGGGTCTTGTATTCAAGTGGTTTCCTTTGTGTGAGTTCTCACTATTTGATACACCCTACGATTAGTTCTCTGGTAGTCTAGGGTCTTGGAGTCAGTGCTCCCACTCCAAAGGCTCAGGGTTTGATCTCTGGTCAGGATCAAATATTCCACAAGTGGTTTGTTATGGCATTAAGGGAGAGTAAAACAAATATCCAAAAATGAGGAACCAAAGATGAACCCCAGACAAATGACAGTTATAAAATCAGGCAAATAATAATTAAAATAATGGAATATACTCATATACATATACATCCATGACCAAAGTGAAAACAATCCAACAAAAGTACAGTAGATTGATCCAGCAAACAAAGGAAATTAAAAATATATATATATTGTATTTACCAGTTAATAACAAAACTAACTGAAACACAAACTGGAAAACATAGTTAAAGCAAGGTACCAAGTCTGGAATAAAGCAATGAAAACAAAACTAACAGTTATGTTGAGAGGAAAGGAAAGAAAGAAAAGAAAGAAAAAAATAGATATGCAAAGTTAAATAGAGGTAGATGAAGAAGATTTATATACATTAAAAATTAAGTGCAAGGGGCAAAGAACAGTAGGAAAGGCAAACAAAGAAATAAATGTAGAAAAAATATAATAGATTTTAAAAATTAAAATTAGAAAAAGAAAAAAGAGAAAAAATGGAAGAAGAAAGAAAAAAGAGGAAAAAAAAAAAAAAAAGGAAAACTCCACAGAATTGCAAAAGTCCAATGTAGAGAGAGAAGTTTGTAACAACAATAGTAAGTGTGACTGGATACACACACACACACACACACACACACACACACACACACACATATGCATATACATCCAAAAGCAAAATCAAAACAGTCCAACAAAAATTAAGTACATTAGATTAACCTGGTGAATAAAGGAAGCCCAAAATTATATCTATCAGACCCAAACTAATTAAAGCACAAACTAGGAAACTAAACTAAAGCAAGGTGCCAATTGGGGAATAAAGCAATGAAAATGAAACTAACAAATAT
Organism: Ovis aries; assembly: GCF_016772045.2. NCBI lineage: Eukaryota > Metazoa > Chordata > Mammalia > Artiodactyla > Bovidae > Ovis > Ovis aries. Next base: position 13,625,004 of record NC_056076.1, on the reverse strand, counting down.
GTTGAGAGGAAAGGAGAGAAAGAAAAGAAAGAAAGAATAATATGCAAAGACAAACAGAGGTAGATAAAGCAGATTTATATATATTAAAGTTTAAATGCAAGGGGAAAAGAACAGTAGGAAAAGCAAATGAAGGAATAAATGTAGAAAAATAATAATAGGTTTAAAACATTAAAAATTCAAATTAAAAAAGAGAGAGAAAAAAAAAAAGAAAAAAAGGAAAACTCCACAGAACTCCAAAACCCAATGTAGAGGCAGAGGTTTATGACAACAATAAAAAAACTGTGACTGAAGAAAAAGAAAAAAAAAAAAGACCCTCAAAAGCTTAATTGGATTTCTTAGTGCCAATAAAACCGACAATTACAACAGACGAAGGAAAAAAGGAAAAAAAAATCCAAAAGAATCTACAGAACAAGTGAAAAAATAAGAATAATACATGTTTTTCTTGACTCTGCTGTCAGAGTCCTTTCCTGCTCTGGGAATCACAGTCCAACTTATCTCTGCAGGATGCCCTTCAACACTGTACTGATCTCTGGACCTAATGTGGGGGCTGCTCAGATTCTAATCTAGTTGTACTCCTGTGTGGTCTTGCCTCTGATGTCCACAGCTATCAGAGCCAGTGTCTTTTCTTTTGTGGGAGCTCTCAGGGACTTTTATATATTTCATAGACACAGAGCCTGCTTAGTTGATCATGTGGATTTAATCTGAACCTTGTATAGCTGGTGGAAGGTTTTGGGTCTTCTTCCTTAGCCACCCTGCCCCTGGGTTTCAATTGTGGTTTTATCTCCACATCTACATGTGGGTCATCCACTGGGGTTGAGCTCCTGAGGCTGCACTGGAGGGCTTGGGTCTGCCCCAGTGAGGGCCAGGTGTGGAAGTGGTGCAGCTGCTTGGGTCACAGGGGATCTGGCAGCACCAGGTACTGAGGGGGATTGGTGGCTAGGGTAGTAGGAAATATAGTGCTTTACAAGAGTATGGCAATCAGTGTTGGCCAATATGCTCCAGTATTCTTGCCTGGAAAACCCCCTTTCTGACAGAGAAGACTGGCAGGTCACAGTCTACAGTGTCGCAAAGAGTTGGACTGGACAGAAGTGACCCTGTGCACATAAACACAGTTAGTCAGTAAGTTCAGTCACTCAGTCATGTCTGACTGTTTGCCATACCATGAATCAGCCTGCCAGGCTTCCCTGTCCATCATCAACTCCCGGAGTTCACTCAAACTCAAGTCCATCGAGTCAGTGATGCCATCCAGCCATCTCATCCTCTGTCATCCCCTTCTCTTCCTGTCCCCAATCCCTTTCAGCATCAGAGTCTTTTCCAATGAGTCAACTCTTCCTATGAGGTGGCCAAAGTATGGGAGTTGCAGCTTTAGCATTATTCCTTCCAAAGAAATCCCAGGGCTGATCTCCTTCAGAATGGACTGGTTGGATCTCCTTGCAGTCCAAGGGACTCTCAAGAGTTTTCTCCAACACCACAGTTCAAAAGCATCAATTCTTCAGCGTTCAACCTTCTTCACAGTCCAACTCTCACATCCATATATGACCACAGGAAAAACCATAACCATGACTAGACAGACCTTAGTCGGCCAAGTAATGTCTCTGCTTTTGAATATGCTATCTAGGTTGGTCATAACTTTTCTTCCAAGGAGTAAGCGTCTTTTAATTTCATGGCTGCAGTCACCATCTGCAGTGATTTTGGAGGCCCCCAAAATAAAGTCTGACACTGTTTCCACTGTTTCCCCATCTATTTCCCATGAAGTGATGGGACCGGATACCATGATCTTCATTTTCTGAATGTTGAGCTTGAAGTCAAATTTTTCACTCTCCTCTTTCACTTTCATCAAGAGGCTTTTTTTTTTTTTTTTTTTTTTTTTTACTAACACTCCGGTTTCCTTCATCCTACCGAGTTTTGCATGGTTCTAATACTTTGGATTCAATATCACAGTTATCCAAGTCTATTCCCCAACCAGTAACGATGAAGAAGCTGAAGTTGAATCGTTTTATGAAGACCTACAAGACCTTTTAGAACTAACACCCAAAAAGATGTCCTTTTCATTACAGGGGACTGGAATGCAAAAGTAGGAAGTCAAGAAACACCTGGAGTAACAGGCAAATTTGGCCTTGGAGTAGGAATGAAGCAACACAACGGCTAATAGAATTTTGCCAAGAGAACACACTGGTCATAGCGAAAACCCTCTTCCAACAACACAAGAGAAGACTCCACACATGGACATCAACAGATGGTCAACACCGAAATCAGATTGATTATATTCTTTGCAGCCAAAGATGGAGAAGCTCTATACAGTCAACAAAAACAAGACCAGGTGCTGACTGTGGCTCAGATCATGAACACCTTATTGCCAAATTCAGACTCAAATTGAAGAAAGTAGGGAAAACCACTAGACCATTCAGTTATGACTTAAATCAAATCCCTTATGATTATACAGTGGAAGTGAGAAATAGATTTAAGGGCCTAGATCTGATAGACAGAGTGCCTGATGAACTATGGAATGAGGTTCATGACATTGTACAGGAGACAGGGATCAAGACCATCTCCATGGAAAAGAAATGCAAAAAATCAAAATGGCTGTCTGAGGAGGCCTTACAAATAGCTGTGAAAAGAAGAGAAGTGAAAAGCAAAGGAGAAAAGGAAAAATATAAGCATCTGAATGCAGAGTTCCAGAGAATAGCAAGAAGAGATAAGAAAGCCTTCTTCCATTATCAATGCAAAGAAAGAGACGAAAAGAACAGAATGGGAAAGACTAGAGATCTCTTCAAGAAAATTAGAGATACCAAGGGAACATTTCATGCAAACATGGGCACAATAAAGGACAAAAATGGTATGGACCTAACAGAAGCAGAAGATATCAAGAAGAGGTGGCAAGAATACACAGAAGAACTGTACAAAAAAGATCTTCACAACCAAGATAATCATGATGGTGTGATCACTAACCTAGAGTAAGGCATCCTGGAATGTGAAGTCAAGTGGGCCTTAGGAAGCTAGTGGAGGTGATGGAATTCCAGTTGAGCTGTTTCAATCCTGAAAGATGATGCTATGAAAGTGCTGCACTCAATATGCCAGCAAATTTGGAAAACTCAGCGGTGGAAACAGGACTGGAAAAGGTCAGTTTTCATTCCAATCACAAAGAAAGGCAATGCCAAAGAATGCTCAAACTACCGCACAATTGCACTCATCTCACATGCTAGTAAAGTAATGCTCAAAATTCTCCAAGCCAGGCTTCAGCAATACATGAACCGTGAACTTCCAGATGTTCAAGCTGGTTTTAAAAAAGGCAGAGGAACCAGAAATCAAATTGCCAACATCCTCTGGATCATGGAAAAAATGAGAGAGTTCCAGAAAAACATCCATTTCTGCTTTATTGACTATGCCAAAGCCTTTGACTGTGTGGATCACAAGAAAATGTGGAAAATTCGGAAAGATATGGGAATATCAGACCACCTGACCTGCTTCTTGAGAAATCTGTATGCAGGTCAGGAAGCAACAGTTAGAACTGGACATGGAACAACAGACTGGTTCCAAATAGGAAAAGGAGTACATCAAGGCTGTATATTGTCACCTTGCTTATTTAACTTATATGTAGACTACATCATGAGAAACGCTGAACTGGAAGAAACACAATCTGGAATCAAGATTGCCAGGAGAAATATCACTAACCTCAGATATGCAGATGACACCACCCTTATGGCAGAAAGTGAAGAGGAACTAAAAGCCTCTTGATGAAAGTGAAAGAGGAGAGTGAAAAATTTGACTTCAAGCTCAACATTCAGAAAATGAAGATCATGGTATCCGGTCCCATCACTTCATGGGAAATAGATGGGAAACAGTGGAAACAGCGTCAGACTTTATTTTGGGGGCCTCCAAAATCACTGCAGATGGTGACTGCAGCCATGAAATTAAAAGACGCTTACTCCTTGGAAGAAAAGTTATGACCAACCTAGATAGCATATTCAAAAGCAGAGATAGTACTTTGCTGACTAAAGTCCATCTAGGCAAGCCTATGGTTTTTCCAGTAGTCATGTATGGATGTGAGAGTTGGACTGTGGAGAAGGCTGAGTGCTGAAGAGTTGATGCTTTTGAACTGTGGTGTTGGAGAAAACTCTTGAGAGTCCCTTGGACTGCAAGGAGATCCAACCAGTCCATTCTGAAGGAGATCAGCCCTGGGATTTCTTTGGAAGGAATGATGCTAAAGCTGAAACTCCAGTACTTTGGCCACCTCATGGGAAGAGTTGATGCATTGGCAAAGACTCTGATGCTGGGAGGGATTGGGGGCAGGAGGAGAAGGGGACGACAGAGGATGAGATGGCTGGATGGCATCACTGACTTGATGGACGTGAGTCTGTGTGAACCCCGGGAGTCGGTGATGGACAGGGAGGCCTGGCGTGTTGCGATTCATTGGGTCGCAAAGAGTCGGACAAGATTGAGCTACTAAACTGAACTGAACTGATTACATTGACCCCTGATGTGAAGAACCGACTCTTTTGAAAAGATCCTGATGTTGGGAAAGATTGAAGGCAGGAGCAGAAGGGGACAACAAAGAAAGAGATGGTTGGATGGCATCACCAACTCAATGGACATGAATTTAAGTAAACTCCAGGAGTTGGTGATGGACAGGGAGGCCTGGGGTGCTGCAGTCAGTGGGGTCAGACTGGACTGAGCGACTGAACTGAACTGATACATTTTTTTCCACTGGTAAGGTTCTCCATGCTGGTGTTCTGCATGCACTTCTGTGTCTGAAGGTGTATTCCTGATGTATCTGTGGAGAGAGATGTACTCCGCATCCACCTACTCCTCTGCCATTTTGTCCTCCCAATGATGTATTTTTGACAGCTTACACAATCCAGATCTACACTCGCAAAGTGAGCAGATGTTCATGGGTTACTTGTGACTGAGAAGGAAGGATGTCTCCTAAGGTGGTCTGATTAATGCAGACGAACAACACACACTAAAGGGAAGGGAGGAGGCCTAGATGGGCAAAGAAAAACTTGTTCAATTTTTTAAAACTTGCCATAAAATATAAATTTAATTTATCAGTAGTAACCCCAAAATCCCATTCTTGGTACTCATGTCGCTTGAGTGTCCACATGTATGGATTTTGGAAACCCAAATCCCACCTGGTTCTGAGTTTTTGTTTTCTCACCTTCTTCACTGAGCTTCTGATCCAAGCCTTATCCCATCTTTCTGGACATCATGCTTGACCAATCATCATGCAGTTTATTTCCTTAGAAACCAATATAAGTTCTATAACAATTGTGATAGAGTGAACGAGAACTGGTGAGAAGGATGGATCTCAGAGTATGAGAACTAATTTAGAACTTACTGTGACTATTTCCTTGATTCAGAAAAACATACTTGATTTATTAATTTCTTATGTTTCTTATATCAATTTATCCTGTAATTAATAATTATATCAAATGTATAAAATATCTTTTCCCCCAAATTTTAATAATTAGTATATTAAACTAGTGCTGTGTTCTAAGAATGAAGGAGTATGATATGTGTGCAAATATTTTGGTTACATTGCTTCTCTAGCCCTATGAAGTATGTTATGTAGCTAGGAAAGTTGAGGTGAGTAGAAACTATGAAAATCAAAGGTCAGTCAGGGAGCCTGGGGTCTTGTTTTGGTTTTGATTTCCTATTCTTTTCTAACTCTGAGCATCTTGGCCTCCTTCCTTTTGGAGCATCTTGCCCCAGGCAGCTGCTTGGTGTTTGAAGTTGAGGTTAGTGGAAGCAGTGTCTGAATTCAATATCTTACTTTCTTATAGTATGCTTAAACCTTTCCAGGCAAAGGTAATTGAACAAAAATTAGTATGTTTGTATTTTTGCATACTTCCTGTATACCAGATCAAGCACTTCACATACAACTTATAATCTGTTTCTCACAATAAGCCTATGAAGTAGTAACTACAATTTTCCTCAATTTTACAAACTGGGTGTTACTGAGTCCACGCTTGCTCTGCACAATAGGCCAATGAATCTGAGTGATGAGGTGTTGAGGCCAGGAAGAGACTTTATTCAGAAAGTAGCTGACTGAGAAGATGGCAGACTAGCATCTCAAAATAATCATCTTATTGGGGTCTGATGCCAGGTTGTTTTATAGATCAGAGAGAAAAAAACAATGAGGTACTAAAGTTAAAAAGCAGAATAGAGAGGAAGAGGTAGTGGGAAGTAAAGTGAAAGGGTCTTCAGTCTTGCAAAACATATCCTGGGAATGGCCTGCCTTTGGAAGGAGTGTGCTAATCTCTTCCATTCACAGTTGAGCAGGGACAAACAATTTCTCCGGGAGCTGAACAAAAGTACTTTAGTTTACAGTCAAGAAGAGGGGCAGGGTCCTCCAGCATGGCATTGAGTATGATTATAAAAATAAAAGCAACGAAAAGCAAATCAAATAAATAGTTTCCCATGGATTCAGAATTGGCTTCCTCCTTGCAACAAAGGCAGCAGGTCTTGATATATAGAGATTATCAGTAAATTACTTCTTTTTGCAGAAGAACCTTGCAAAAAATTTAACTATATGTCTATGAACTATATCAGCCCACCTTATTAAATGATTATTATCCTGAATCTCAGGGGCACTGAATATAACAGTTCTAGGAGATTGGTGACCTGGCATAAGTCCTTTTGAAGGAGATTTCCATCACTGCCACTACCCCTACCATAGTTTGGCCCCGGACCAAACTACAGGGTAGGAAGGCAAACCCACCCATCCACAGAAAATTGGATTAAATATTTACTGAGCATGGTCCTGCCCATCAGAGCAAGACTGACTCCCCCCAGCCAGTCCCTCCCATCAGGAAGCTTTCACAATCCTCTTATCCTTGTCCATCAGAGAGCAGACAGAATGAAAACCACAATCAAAGAAAATCAACCAAACTGATCACATGGATCACAGCCTTATCTAATTCAATGCAACTATGAACCATGATGTGTAGGGCCATGCAAGACAGACAGGTCATGCTGGAGTGTTCTGACAAAACTGGAGAAGGGAGTGGCAAGCCACTTCTGTATTGTTGCCTTGAGAAACCCATGAACAATACAAAAAGGCAAACAGATACGACACTGAAAGATGAACTTGCCATGTGGATTCAGTTCAGTTCAATTCAGTCACTCAGTCATATCCGACTCTTTGAGACCCCATGGACAGTAGCAGCACGCCAGGCTTCCCTGTCCAACATCAACACCCGGGGCTTACTCAAACTCATGTCCATTGAGCTGGTGATGCCATCCAACCATCTTATCCTTTGTCGTCCCCTTCTCCTTCTGTCTCCAAACTTTCCAAGCATCAGGGTCTTTTCCAATGAGTCAGTTCTTCACATCAGGTGGCCAAAGTATTGGAGTTTCAGCTTCAACATCAGTCCCTCCATTGAACACCCAGGACTGATCTCCTTTAGGATAGACTGGTTGGATATCCTTGCAGTCCAAGGGACTTTCAAGAGTCTTCTCCAACACCACAGTTCAAAAGTATCAATTCTTTAGTACTCAGCTTTCTTTATAGTCCAACTCTCATATCCATACATGACTGCTGGAAACACACACACACACACACACACACACACACACACACACACACACACACACACAGCTTTGACTAGATGGACCTTTGTTGGCAAAGCAATGTCTCTGCTTTTTAATATGCTGTCTAGGTTGGTCATAACTTTTCTTCCAAGGATCAAATGTCTTTGAATTTCATGGCTGCAGTCACCATCTGCAGTGATTTTGGAGCCCCCCAAAATAAAGTCTCTCAGTGTTTCCACAGTTTCCCCATTTATTTGCCATGAAGTGATGGGACCAGATGCCATGAATTTAGTTTTCTGAATGTTGAGTTTTAAGCCAGCTTTTTCATGCTCCTCTTTCACCTTCATCAAGATGCTCTTTAGTTCTTTACTTTCTGCCATAAGTGTAGTGTCATCTGCATATCTGAGGTTATTGATATTTCTCCCAGCAAACTCGATTCCAGCTTGTGCTTCATTCATGCTACTGGATAAGAGTAGAGAAATAGGTTCAGAAAAAATGAAGAGGCTGAGCCAAAGCAAACACAGCACCCAATTGTGAATGTGATTGGTAAAGTAAAGTTCGAAGTTGTAAAGATATTGCACAGGAATATGGAATGCTAGGTCCATCAGTTCAGTTCAGTTGCTCAGTCGTGTCCGACTCTTTGCAACTCCATGAATCACAGGCCTCCCTGTCCATCACCATCTCCTGGAGTTCACTCAAACACGTTCATCGAGTCAGTGATACCATCCAGCCAACTCATCCTCTGTTGTCCCCTTCTCCTCCTGCCCTTAATCCCTGCCAGCATTAGAGTCTTTTCAAATGAGTCAAATCTTTCAATGAGGTGGAGAAAGTACTGGAGTTTCAGCTTTAGCATCATTTCTTCCAAAGAACACCCAGGACTGATCTCCTTTAGAATGGACTGGTTGGATCTCCTTGCAGTCCAAGGGACTCTCAAGAGTCTTCTCCAACACCACAGTTCAAAAGCATCAGTTCTTCAGTGGTCAGCTTTCTTCACAGTCCAACTCTCACAGCCATGCATGACCACAGGAAAAACCATAACCTTGACTAGACGGACATTTGCTGGCAAAGTAATGTCTCTGCTTTTGAATATGCTATCTAGGTTGGTCATAACTTTTCTTCCAAGGAGTAAGTGTCTTTTAATTTCTAAGCTGAAATCACCATCTGCAGTGACTTTGGAGCCCAGCCCCCCAAATTAAAGTCTGACACTGTTTCCACTGTTTCCCCATCTATTTCCCATGAAGTGATGGGACCAGATGCCATGATCTTAGTTTTCTGAATGTTGAGCTTGAAGCCAACTTGTTCACTCTCCTCTTTCACTTTCATGAAGAAGCTTTTAGTTCCTCTTCATTTTCTGCCATAAGGGTGATGTCATCTGCATATCTGAGCTTATTGATATTTCTCCCGGCAATCTTGATTCCGGCTTGTGCTTCCGGCCCAGGATTTCTCATGATGTACTCTGCATATAAGTTAAATAAGCAGGGTGACAATATACAGACTTGACATACTCCTTTTCCATGAATCAAGGTAAATTGGAAGTGGTCAAACAGGATAGGGCAAGAGTGAACATTGACATTTTAGGAATCAGCAAGCTAAAATGTACTGTAATGGTCGAATTTAATTCAGATGACAATTATATCTACTACTGTAGGCAAGAATCCCTTAGAAGAAATGGCGTAGCCCTCATTGTAACAAGAGTCTGAAATCTGGTTTTTGGATGCAATCTCAAAAATGCCAGAATGATCTCTGTTCATTTCCAAGGCAAACCATTCAGTATCACAGCAATGAAATTCTGTCTCCCAACCACTAATACAAAAGAAACTGAGGTTGAATGGTTCTATGAAGACCTACAAGACCTTCTAGAATGAACACCAAAATATATATCCTTTCATCATAAAGAACTGTAATGCAAATTAGGAAGTTAAGAGATACCTGGAATAACAGGCAAATTTGGCCTTGGAAAGAATTCATTTGAATCAGTTCTGATGAGATGGATGAAACTGGAGCCAATTATACAGAGTGAAGTAAGCCAGAAAGAAAAACACCAATACAGT